>NC_080400.1:45470000-45537500 GCF_030265065.1 Corythoichthys intestinalis
ACTTTTCACTGTATCCAATCTTGGGATATTGTAACATGACAAGATGTGATTTCTGCTTTTGGCAGTAACCCTGATACAGGCTTTCATAATAGCATTTATAAGGTTTAAGAAACATTCAGATACAATATCCTTTCAACACAGATACAATTTGAATTCATTTTATGTCTTGCGAATTCGAGGTTTAAGATGTGTCACCGTGATCTGTGTGTGGCTGAGTCTCATTTGGTTATTGCTCTGACTAGTGAGAAAGTGAATGATGCAGTTAACATAAAATTATTCTGTCGGCAATTTGAACATCATGTGGCTTTTACACTGGAAATGTGTAGCCTCGATTTTGGAGAGAGGTTTGTATGCAGCCAGGTGTTAGGTCTGATAATGAGCCCAAGGTTTCAGGAGGGACCTCAAGAGTGTGATAATAAAAAGGCTAGAGATAGTTGGATTACCATTGACCTTCGTAAGCCTTTTACCATATCGACTGGTATTCCAAACACCAAAATTGGGTGGGGGTAAGAAAGAAGTCACTGATTTGTAAAAAGTGGAAATCTAAAGATCTATCCATCTGTCTGTCCTTCCTAATCTATCTCTTTTCATACAGCATATATGTTTATCTATCTATCTATATCTATATATATATCTATATATATATATATATATATATATATATATATATATATATATATATATATATATATATATATATATATATATATATATATATATATATATGTATATATATATATATATATATATATGTTCCGATCATGTTTTTTTTGCTCCCGATCGTTATAGTTTGAGTATCTGCCAATCCCGATATTTCCCAATCCGATTGCTTTTTTTTGCTCCCGATTCAATTCCAATTATTCCCGATAATTTTTCCCGATCATATACATTTTGGCAATGCATTAAGAAAAAAATGAATTAAACTCGGACGAATATATACATTCAACATACAGTACATAAGTACTGTATTTGTTTGATGACAATAAATCCTCAAGATGGCATTTACATTATTAACATTCTTTCTGTGTTAGGGATCCACGGATAGAAAGACTTGTCACTTTGTCTATTTTGACTAAATATTGCCATCTAGTGTATTTGTTGAGCTTTCAGTAAATGATACTGCAGTCATGCCCCGATGCATGATGGGAAGTGGAGCCATATGGGAAGTAAAACCATGACTGTGCGTCGTGCTACCACTGGATATATCTCCTCTGCTTTGGGAAATCATTTGCCACCTTGCTTCCCCACATTGCTTCCCATGATATTTCTAGTCTTAGGGAGAAGGACTGCAAGGATATAGCCAATTGAAGGAAGGTTCCAACGGCTGCCGAAATTCACTCTACTCGTTTTGCACTGCCTTATATCTCTCAATATTGGTAAAACAGTGTTATTACACATCGTGCGCGACAATGAGTGAGAGGGTCGTGCAGCGCATACATAAATAGCGATAAATCTTATAACGTGACACATTTATTAATAATAATTGACGCCGTTATCGGGAAATTCTGATAACCCTACCTTAAACCTAAATTAAAGACTCTGGATGAGTGTAACATATTTTGTCTGTAACGTTAAATACAATTAGAAAACGATTTAATTAAAATATACATGTATTTTTAAAAAAAAAATAAGGCATGGCCGATATTTTTTTGCTGATTCCGATACTTTGAAAATGACATGATCGGACCCGATTGATGCCGATCGATCGGGACATCTCTAATATATGTATATATATATATATATATATATGTGTGTGTGTGTGTGTGTGTGTGTGTGTGTGCGTGTGTGTGTGTGTGTGTGTGTGTGTGTGTATATATATATATATATACACATACTGTAGGTCGTTGTTCTGCCTTTGGCAATATGTGTTAAAGCAGGGGTCCCCAAACTTTGTCACAGAAAAAGTGTGACGATTGCAGGAGTGCCTAAATGTAAAAAAAACCCAATATTTTTCAGAATGCCACAATCAAATAACCCTTTCTGGATTCTTCACAGAACAAAAGTAAATAAAATAAAAAATAACAATATAATATAATAATAATAAATAGTAATAACACTATTAATAAAATAGCCAGATATCCCTCTCTGAGTTCTTCACAGAAAAAGGCCAGGAAATGAATAACACTATTGAGAAGAAAAAAAAAAATCAAAATGTTCTCTGGTATTGTTCAGGGGGCCGTATCCGGCCCGCGTCCGTAGTTTGGGGACCCCTGTGTTAAAGTGTATCATTTACCATTGTATTGAGATGCATGCCTTTTGGTTCTTATGGTGCTTTCACGCTCAAGTGGGGGCGCCCTTGCGCTTCCTCACCCGAAGAACAACGCGCTCACGTGATGAAGAGCGCGCTTACACGCAAAGAAGAAGTGCCTCATCCAAGCGAGTGAGTGAGTTAGTGAGAGAGGGAAACACTGCCACAAGCCTACCTTCTTTGTTAATGTTTGCAAAATATCTACAGAGGCAACGCCTGTATGTATCATCTTATGTTATGTTGTTGTGCATTTCCACTCGCGATCGGACACTTAAATCCAGTTGGGTAGTGGTTTGAATGATGTGCTAATGCTAGCGAACGCATGCTAACTGTTTGTTATTACTGTAATAGCAGCTAATCATCGCTTATTTACGTTGATGCAAACCTGTTTGTTATTGGGGATGAAATTGATTTGTTTCATTTGTATTTTTAGTTTCACTCTTCAAGTGACGGTTGAATAAAGTAAGCAAATTATACCAACGTCTTCTGCATCGTAATTTGGGAGTTTAGCTAGCTGTATAGCCAGGACTGAGCCTTAGCGCCTCGGTGAGGACAGTGCAGTCGTATTCCCTCCCAATGCAGTTATCTCCACCTTGCAATGACTGCAAGTCGCTTTGTTGTAATTTTTTTCTCGTGAAGACACACTAACTAGCGTTTGAACCTGCGTGCTGTTATTGTTATGTTTACGGCTGTAATGCTCGTGCTAAACCAACGTCACCTTTCATTTTCACCCTCTTTCCTGGTGAAGTGTAGCCAAACTTTGGAGCGAGTGGTTCATTAAGGCTTTTTCATTGTGATGTTGAGGCCTCGAAACACTGGGAACCGGTTCGGAATTGGAATCGGATTTCGATTCCCATCCCTAGTCAAGTCACTCTTAAACAAGAAACAACATCAGAAACATCTCCACTGACCTGCTGCTGAGTGGTCCAAAGTTTTGTACTCTGCTGAAAATTCAATTTTGCATGGAAATCAAGGTCCTGGAGTCTGGAAGAAGAAAGATGGATTTCCACGGTCACTAGTAGTTTGGAGTTCTGTGTCATCTGCTGGTGGTGGTCAACTGTGTTTACTTAGGTTCAAGGTCAATGCAGCTATCTACTAGGAGGTTTAAGAGCAGACCATGCCTAATGTTGCTGACCAACGTTGTAAAGATGCAGATTTCATTTTCCAACAAGAGTTAAAACTTGCCAATGATACTATTACATGGTTAAAGGACCACAGTATTCCTGTTTTCCGTTGGCCGGCACATTCCCCTCCATTAAAAATCTATGTGGTATTTTGGAGAAGAAAATTCAAGACACCGGTCCTAAAAAACACCGAATAGCTGAAGGTCAGTATAAGGCCACCTGGGCTCTCATAACACCAGAGCAATTCTACAGATTGTTGGACTCCATGCCACGTTTCAATGCTGCGATAATTCAGGCCAAAGGAACCCCGACCAAGTGTTGAGTAGTTTACATGCTCACACATTTCATGTTCATACCTTTCAGTTGGCAATAATTCTAGCAATCTCACTTTTATTTTTTTATTTTTATCAGTCATTAGTTATATTCTAAATTTAGAAGGTTCTAAATTTGGGATTTTCATCAGTTAAAATGATCAAAATAAAAGAAACGAACATTTGAAATACATCAGTCTTTGTCTAATGAATGCGTGTATATCAATCATGTTTTTCATGATATTCAATTCTTTTTTTTACCAGTATCCAGTGTTACCTGTATAGCCCTTATATATAAAGGTTTTGAAGGGCTTAACAGGTCCACGGTACACAAAAGATTTCAGTTTATTTGATTTGTCTTATTGGTCCCCAAAGGGAAATTTCATTCACGGCGGGAGCTGCCACTTACCACTCAGCACAATTATTCTTAAACTGCATTCGAGCAAATGGAATTCTCTTTGGAGTCTTTGATCAGCTTCATGTCCTGTTTAACTTCCCAGGAAGTCACGTCACCTTGGCAACCTAGTGGCGCACGCAACCTCTCAGTACCAGCCCTCACTAAAGAAGTTGACAGGCCTCAGGAAATTGGTTGAAGTTCTAGGAGAGGGAATCAGTCCATTTCCTAATGGGTACTCATCAGAACAATGGCCTGCTGCCATGTCCACAATATTATCAGTGTGACATATTTCCTTTTGTTTTCCATTTTCCTTTTTTTGTATTTCCCAATATTATGCACATTATTCTGTTTAGAGTTTTACAACAGCAAACCTCAAACTGACAAATTTATTGAACTAAATAGATCATATGCATAATATAATGTAGTAAGCTCTATGTGGGCGTGGGCATTGACCTGGAATTGACTGTACTTTAAGTGATCAACAAACTAGAAAACTACCATTCTGCTGTTCCATAATTAAACATTTTCATATTATAATGATGTTAAAACAGGTGAGCCACTGATGATGTGGTTCAATTTCCTGACCTTCTGTGGGTTCAATAACCACTCAGTGATGGACATGTGAGTATAAAAGGCTTAGCTGTTTCCTTGTGATGGACTGCCACCCAATTCAGGCTGAAGTCTGCCTTTTGTCCATTATAGTATAGTATAGTATAGTATAGTATAGTATAGTATAGTATATTATAGTATAGTATAGTATAGTATAGTATAGTATAGTATAGTATAGTATAGTATAGTATTGTCAAGGATCGCGGGCAGGCAGGTGGTGTGGACCCAAATGCAGGGAAAGGGAGGCGAGGCAGAAAGGCGGTGCAAAATTGTTTTAATTAACGCCAACAAAAAACATTGTACAAGCAAAACGACCGGGGAATCCCAAAACTTTTATGGCAAACAAAAGTCAGGGTACTTACATAACACTGGTATCAAAAACTTACTTAGTTAGAGGAACACGAGGGTTGGGATGTAGGAACGGACAAGAATCGACGCTGACGTGAACATGCACAATGTCATGACAAGACTCAACAAATACAGGGAGCTTATATACACACAGAGACGGGGTAACGAGACAACGAGGAACAGGTGGGTGACACAGGAGGATGCAGGTTGGAGGATACACTAGGAGAAGGCAAAACAGGTGAAATCAATTGGCAATCACAGGGACAGTACAGTATAGTATTATAGTAGTAGTATAGTAATACAGTATAATAATATAGTAGTAATATAGTATAGTATAGCATAGCACAGCACAGCATATTATGGTATAGTATAGCATAGCATAAGATAGCATAGCACACAGTAGTATAGTGTAGTATAGTATCAATACACATTCAAAAGATCAGCACAATATACATTGTTTTTGTCTTTTTGTAAAGTTCTTTAGTTACACGGCAAATTTATAGCGTCTCAATCGGAATATATTTCTCTTTTTTTTCCCAGCTAAATCATGACAAAAATGTTTTCAAATACGTTTTGACCAGTATATATTCTTAAATTAAGAACGTTTCTGACAAACAAGCTTTTTCTAAGAACACATATGCTAATTTATTGCTTAAAATAAGTCAGTTAAGCTTATTTTTCAGCAATCTATTTATCTTATTTCAAGAAATCTAAGTGAGTAAACTTTACTTGAAGTACAGGAAGATAATTTCACTTATTTCTTGTAGATTTACACTTAAAGCAAGGGAATTTAACTAGTTATAAAGGAGGTGTGATTTTGGAGTATATAAAATATATATTATTTTAAATATTTCTGTTAACGGTGGCACGTTGAAAGCACTGCACCTCGATCAATTCACCAATTAGCTTATAAAATGTAAAATATCAACAATTCTGGTTCTAATTGGAAGAGCATATATCTTTTATATGAATGATTATGATCCTGTGGAGGATAAATCACAGAAGACTGTTCTTCCGCTGTCAAAATTCTTCCAGATTTAACTGCGGTTGGTTGAAGACTTCAACCCAGGTTAAACACATGTATCCTGTGTCCTTGGATCTGAGTTTTTATAATGATAACGCATTTTTTTAAAATTTCCTGGATGTGCTATACTATGAAGTGTTGATGGATCCATCAGCGGGTTAGAGCTGCATGAGTCAAACCCATAACCTGCCTTGTAAGGTTATCACCCCACATGCTCTATCAACACATACTGTGACCATATGCTCACTGTTTATTTATTGGAATCAGGTATGATTGACCCACCATTGCACATGTAACATCTGTCAGTGACTTGGTGCACTAAAATTACTGTTGATGTAGCTGGCAAAGCATTAGACTGAGCAAACATATATGAAACCCAGAGGCCTTCAGCATCTATTATGTTGAGGTCATTTAAAACCATTCACAAATACATGCTGATGCAAGATGCCAACCTGTCCATCAACATTTACAACATATAGACATAAAAATCGAATAGAAAACATTATATATCAAGAAAAGTTCATTCATCAACAGTTATTCAACAGTTCCCATGACAAAATTTATATTACAAGAGAAAACAAAGAGGTTCTTCCATCTGTTGAACTTCAAAAAAGAACATCGGTGAGTTGGTTAAGCTTCCTCCTCTTCCATTCAGATTGAGGTTAACACTATCTGTCAGCACCTCACCCAGAGTTTATTATGAGTGGACTCTTTCCTGTGTCAGATAAAAATAATCGCGTTGTCCCAGTGATGCATTTGACCGCTTAGGTCCAGATTTGTTTTTCTTGCTGACTCTCCAGGGGGACGTGTTGGACAGACTGTAAAGTTTGAAGTAGAAGCAATTACTCTTAGTTGGGGTGCAGTAAAGAATTAAGAATGCTCATCAACACCATCAACAAAACAAATATACTGTAAGTATACGGTAATAGTAGATTTTACAGTCCACAGAGTCTGAAAGTTAGACAGGGTGTCACAACGCACTGTAAAACCATTTATGAGAAAACTGTATTTACAGGTTTTAGTTTTTTAAACGTAAATTTTCATATGTTTCTCTTACATAGGCTCTCGACCATTATTCGACCAAACAATTCCTTATTTGCATGTTTTCCTTCCCTTGATGCCAAAGTACAAAACCTCTCCGATGGACATTCAGATTTGTGACTTTTGTGCCCTTGTTAAAAGCATTCCAGTCCGATTCAGAATACTTAGTTTCGTAATACAGTGTAGGTTCAATTACAGATTATGTTTTTATTGAAATACCAGGGGTCAGGGTCTTGTTTTTGTTTTGGATACTGCACCTCGATTGAAGTGTAGCTTGATGGTGGCAACAATGTGAAAATGCCAGGGTTTTAAGGGTAAGAGTTTGCATGTAACAGATTAGGGGAAAAAGAAGAAATATGAACTACAGTGGTACCTCGACAAACGATTGCATCAACACATGATCTTTTTGACATCCGACGTAAAATTTGATTCGCCATCTGTTTCTAAATCCAACGACATGCTCGAAATACGACGATTTATGACAGCGCCACAGTTTCGTTGTTTTCCCGCAAGACGAACGCACGGCGGATTTTCTTGTGGGAGAAATCAACATGGGTTTTAAGAATGTTATTTCAGGTGGTGAAAAAAGGAGTAGGGTGAGGCTTACCATTGAAATGAAGATGAAAATGATAGAAAAATATGATGCTGGTGTGCACTTCTGTGAACTGTCTCGACAATATGGCAGCAGAATGTCTACGATCTCGACAGTTCCTTTCCAACCTATGTTCAGTAGTCTTTATATGTTAAGGTGACAATTATTACTGTGGCGACATCGGCAAAAAAATCGCCAGTTACATCAGGTTTTTGATCATTTATTTCAGAACTTGTGCAACACAACATGCCTACTGTCCGCCTGGCTGAATAAAGTCAAAGTAAAAAGTCCTCCCTCACTCTGTCAAGTAAGCCACGTGGGGCATTCAGGTACACCACACAAAACAGATCTACCACATTAGAAACCGATTCGTTACATTATTACAGATGACATTATAATTATTATTTGTTCTGCTCTGTGTAATTGCTATTTTCAAAAGTACCAGCAGCATTTATTAATGATTTTGTGCAAGTTTTCGGGCTGTGGCACGAATTAATGGAATTATAATTTATTCTTATGGGAAAATCCTGCTCGACATATGACCACTTCTACTTACAAACAAGGTCCTGGAATGAATTAACTTGATATGTAGAGGTAACGCTGTACTTCATTTTTGTAGCAATGAATTTGGGTTAAATTTTCAGTTATGAATCATGAAACTTGCTATCTCAATTTCAAAAATTATGAGCTCAACTTTGAAATCTAGTTTTTTCTAGCTCATACTTACTCTCTGTAATATTAGTCCTATTAGTCCTAATCTCTTCAGTAATTTTAACACAGTCCCCATCAAAAGTGTACCTGCCTCAAGGGGTTTTAAGAGCTTTGGCCCAAAGTGTGCAGTATCACAGGGTGTTTACATTGTCGTGCGGCCACATAATTGTATTAAATTCTCGAGTCCATCCATTCATCCATAACTTTGGACTTTTTTCATGAGTGGATGGGTATGATGGTATACACGTGAGAATTATACGACTGTACTAAATCATTGGCGCCTGGTGTGAGAACACTAAGCACATTTCCAAAAGATACCACAATGAAGAATGCCAAGGAGTGTTTTATCCTGCGGAAGCAAGATGAATGGAGTGGACCATCGAAATCGACTCGCCTCTGCTCACATACGTACACACTTTGGTATACTTCCTGGAAATATTGGCTTTTATTGATGTGTTCCTCCACTTATCTTTTTTTGTCTTCTTTTTTTCAAATTGTTAAACATGATTGTTTCTGCTGGGATGAACTTAATCAAAACCTCAGCTTTCTTTTCACAGTGTGCTTATCACTTGCGAGAAAAAAACCAGAAGGATAGGTATGTGCAATGGATGTGATGCACATGCTCAGCAGCCAATCTAATGTGACAAACGTCGGGAAAAAACACATAGTGTGTCTCCTTAGAGACTTGCCTCTCACTTTCAAATTATAGTCTTTAGGGCACCTGTGACCAAGCACAATTTACAACGCTTCACTATCAGTGATCAAGTATGTCGAGCTATGCATTTTTAATGCACCTGTCAGCAAATCCAGACAACCACAAGAATTTAAAAACTACGAAAAACGCACACACATGCGCGCACACACACATGGACACACTACGCACACAGAAGCTGTTTATCCCAACAGTGGCAAAGATGTAGAACCATGTAGGCCAATGTCAGCGTTAGGGGAAGCAAAATATTTTCATTGCCAGAATATCTGTTTGTGTCAACAGTCTGATAGGGCACTGGGTAGAGATAGGCGGTTCCCATGAGGACCACGGCCTCGGCAGCAATGAGGAAGAGGTGGTGAAGACTATTTGGGGCGACAAGAAGCAGTGTGGAATTAGCTGTACCAATTATCAGGAACATTTTGAGTGTCAACAGCTCCAGTGGGACAGATAAAATTTAGGTCAGGATGTAACAGACAAATGATAGCTGCATTGGCTCGATTTCTTAAACTTCTGCCTCATCTAATGTGGTGCAACACTTATTTTCACTGTTTTATTACCGCTGTATGAATTCCTAAACTGCTAAAATGTCATTTAAATTAAATTTGACAAAGAAAAAAAAAATCATTCTTTCTAGTGACAGTTTCCCAACAGAGGAGCAATGAAGACGGTATTTTTTTTTTTATTTATCTATTTTATGATAGACTTTAACTGTGTCAAATTTCAATTTTCATTGCGATTAGTTTGATTTAAAATCTTTGTCTCTTCATTTTTGTAAAATTCTGTCACCATTAATCATAATTATGCTTGCATTCAGTATCTTACTTTAAAGTGCCTATGACAGTAAAAAGCATGTTTATTTCATATTTCACGCGGTACTTTATGCTCCTGAATGAAATGGACCGCAAGGATGTGTGTTGAAGCGATCGATTTATATATTCCATTTTTTTAATCCCGCGCCTTGAAAATGAGTGACTTCCTGGATTGAGGAGGAATGCGAATGTGACTTCACCTGGGTCAGCATCTCACAATACAGCATTGCTTTATAGCATGCAGATGGACTGCGGATTCAGCTGATTTTGCTGATTTGTTTATTTTTCATATCAAGCCAGCCAAATGTGCTGCAGGGTTTTGTTGCTGCACCAGAGAGAGGTGTATGAGCCTTTTTGTGTTTCAAAAAGTTCCTGTTCACCGCAGAGATTGGCAAAAACAAGTCCAACAGCTTTGGGACCATGGACTTACGAGGAAATGAATAAACATCGTGTTTTGTATTATGTCAAATACTGGGATCATGGCACACATTTTAATAAGGAGGTGGCTTGCATTTTGTGGCTGACAGTGCTCCTTGTCCACCAAGAAGGCCACTCGACCGACAACCGGCAGCTTGTCGCATACACCCCTCAGTCCTCTTTGCGTGGCCGTCGCGATAGCACTATACTCGGCTTATGATCGCGCGGTTCTCCATATCGTCCAGACTTCCAGCCGCCTTTTCGTGTGCCCGGAAATAGACTACTATCCTCGGGTTGGGCCAGGGCAGCTACGCGTTCCCCCAACATCGGCCAGTTTATCCGGCGGTCAATCTCCAGCTTCTTCCCCGCCAACGAGCACTCCTGCCCGCAAGAGGGGAATGCAAACTGTAACTTGCTCGCCACCGGGGAGTTGCCAATGGATGAAGACAATCAACAACCCCGCCGGCGTGTGACATTATCCCGGGTAGTTTTGTGTGATTTTTCGTATTCGAAAAGCGAGAATAAGACTTGGAAATGCAGCTTGGTTCAGGTTAGCATGTCGGCTACCTGTCATGCCTCCTGGTTCGTTTACGCTCTCTGAAGCCAGGGCAGGGAAATGACAAAATCCGGACTACCTCCGGTGGCATTAAATATCGTTCGGGAGGTGCAACAAGTAGACAGTTTTGACCATTATGGAGTAATTTTGCCCTGTCGTACTGAATAAATGCATTTTTAATATTTCATATTCCATTTAGCAAAAGAATGGTATTTGTCAGGACCATGCAATTTATTTAGCAATTGGGGAAAAGTTCTTAGATTAAAATAATATCCTGTAAAAATATTGGAGTAGAGAGATTGAAACAATGACATTATGCTGCTCTCTTCATCACATTTTCCTCATTCTGAATCTTCCCCCTCAATGGGCTAAATTCTAAATCAGATGAAATCGTGACCCTGCTGACGTCATCCTCCAGCTGGGGACGCTAGAGTGCTATAATGACAGGCGGAGCTAAACAGCAGGTTAAAAGACTAATTTCTCGTCATCTGCGCTTTGCCAAATTGTTGTATATAGTCGAAATGTCTCAAAATATGATTCTAATTCTAGGGCTGTCAAAATTATCGCGTTAATGGGCGGTAATTAATTTTTTAAATTAATCACATTAAAATATTTGAAGCAATTAACGCACATGCCCCGCTCAGACAGATTTAAATGACAGTACAGTGAAATGCCCAAATGTTAATTGTGTTTTATGGAGTTTTGCCGCCCTCTGCTGGTGCTTCGGGTGCGACTGATTTTATAGGCTTCAGCACCCATGAGCATTGTGTAAGTAATTATTTACATCAACAATGGCGGGCTACTAGTTTATTTTTTTGATTGAAATTTTTACAAATGTTATTAAAACGAAAACATTAAGAGGGGTTTTAATATAAAATTTCTATAACTTGTACTAACATTTATCTTTTAAGGACTACAAGTCTTTCTATCCATGGATTGCTTTAACAGAATGTTAATAATGTTAATGCCATCTTGTTGATTTATTGTTATAATAAACAAATACAGTCCCTATGTACTGTATGTTGAATGTATATATCCATCTTGTGTCTTATCTTTTCATTCCAACAATAATTTACATGCTGTCACAGGCACTTTAAGCGTTGCTACATATTGCCATGCATTGTTACTCTGTGGTAGTATCTACAGTATTTTTGTCCTTTGATAATTCATGTTTTTTTCCTCCCGTCTGAATTCTTCCCTCCTACTCCCATTTAAGAGGTGAACTGCCTCCCGCTGTCCTTGTACATAGAAATGTGCTCTTAAATGACCTGACTGCTGAATTGAAGGACTACTGACACTGTGTGTTTGTTTGAGCAAACTCCTCTCCATCCATCAAATAGTCGAAATGTTTTCATAACACTCTGTGTAACAGCCGCTCAGAAGTGTGTCATAAGGGATATGTTTGCCAGGCTTCTGTCAGAGCCTAATGAATTTACATAGATTATATATCAAAGGTCTTCACTTTTATCATTACCGTTATTTCGTATTTCAATGCAAATTCAGGTCATTGGCAAATTTTGGAATTGGGTTACTCACCGAACCCATTCCATTTGCTCTGATTTTTTTAAGCACTTCAGAGTGTCATAATATTGGTGTTGGAGCTGTCATATCAACCAAGATTACATGAGAAATTGTTTTTTTTTCAAGATTTATGCTAAAAACACACAGCAAAAAAGAAAACACTACAGTATCTATTGTCGGAAAGTTGGGTTTTGATACATAATGTAGATGTTGGGCATGTGTAATAACACTCACAAATGTGTGTTGTAAATGTTCTTTTTTTTTCAGAGGTTGCAAACAACATTTCCAATAAAGACACGAAATAATGAAAATCAAACCCTCCATCCAATGTCGTATATTTATTGTTTCTAATTAGATGTGTGGGTAAATTGCTGAAGCTGTTCCCAGCTGGCTTTGGGAAAGGGAGACCGTGGTCCACTCTGAGCTTCTTGCCAATGAATCGCAGGGCACATGCTAAATAAATACACATTTCCACCAAAGGGCAATTTAAAGTCTTACGTTGAACTGCAGGCATGTGGGAGGAAGTGATGGACCATGAAAAACCCGCATGAACTCCACACAGGAGGATGTGTGTCAAAATTCAAACCCATGACCACTCAAATGTGAGGCGTATGTGTAAAACCGCTACTCCAACATGCTGCCCACAATTTATCTAATATATATAAGTTTCCAGTCAAAGGTTCCGGCACACATTCGAATGCAATTGAATGAGAAACTGTGTTTAAATTTCACACACACACATGAATACACACCAACATCAATACAGAGACTGATCTTCTCCCTAAATACCTTTGACCCAAAAATCCCCAATGTCCCATTGAAATTGTGTCACGTCATTTTTTCTTTTTTAGGCAATAATAAATTGACCTAAAAGACTAGGCTGTAGTCAAGGTTTTGGCCTTGAGAAGCATTTGGAGAACATTTGCTTCAATATCTGATGTCTGTGGCAATCTCATTCTCCCCGTTTGTACACCACTTATGACAGGACACTAACTGATCTGATGGCCTTCAAGAGAAAATGTTTAGCCTTAACTCGGAAGCAACAACAGCTTGGAAAATATTTGTGCTTTTGAAAAATTGTTCTTCTTCAGCCCACATATCAAAAATGGGATAAAGGGCTTCATGGTGATTCGGAACAAACATCCACGTGATGCGATAACAATTAAACTGTCAATGAAAAAACTGGGTGTATGTATAACATTATGATGACAAGAGGTCAGTCTTTGCAAATAAATCTGGCCAAAAAAAAGCCAGAAAAGGTTAAACGCATACTCAATCTTAACTTGCTGATTTTGACTGGTACACCAAACAGGGCTTTAATCGACATGCAGCCTGTGGCAACAAATTTTCACAAGCGGTTACAAATCAGCCGCTGATTTTGTTAAGATTCAAAATTGAACACACTGTTGAATGATGGCTCAGGATAGCAGATATAAAGGCAAAAGAAAAACACTCCATTTGTTAAGGCATATTGCTGCCACAACCAAAATATGAATTCAATATTACAGTATAAGCAAGATACAGCTGATTGTCATGGCTATTGTCAAGGCACACCAGTTAGGTATACACAGAATAAATATTATGTTTTCCAATGATGCTTAGATATATTTATTATTTCCAGTGTTAATAATGGTGTTATTTTTTTCAGTAGTGAGTATTTTGATTAATTACTTTTCCCATCTTTGCAACGCCGTTACAATTACTGAGGATGTGAAGGGTGCGTTACTACAATTTGGATGAATGACGCGCGAGTTGTCTGATTTTGAAACACATCCACCTGCCTGCCTGCCTGCCTGCCTCGTAACGTGGAAGTGGGACATTATGGACATGCCCTTGCATACAAACCATGTTATTTCTGCTTTTTTTTCCCCGGTAATCTTTCAAAAAACAACATGCCAATCAAACACTGCTGCTATAGAACTTGTACAAACGACTCTAGACATTACGACATATGAAGGATGTTTTCTTCATACGTTTCCCGAAACCAAAAACTCGGAGGAAAAATTGTGAAGAATGGATCAACTTGCGCAGACGTCCAAAAGACCAGTTTAATGCCAGCGAGGTGAAGCCAGTAAAATTTCATATGCAGTAAACATTTTGTTGGGGGCGATGGTCCTTCAGAGGACAAAGAGGTAAGCCTTTTTGATGTTTTTGTCATGTCATGTCATTTCCTGTTTTATTTTGAAGGCTTCACCCTCCTCGTGTCTGCGCACTTGCCCTTCCTCTGGTCACCTAATCACCTATTGTTTCCACCTGTTCCCCATTACCGCCTGTGTATATATTGCCTTAGTTTCCCTGGTCCTGTGCAGAAGTGTCTTTCTACTCAAGTAAGTCACAGCAGCCTTTGTCATAGCTTTCATAGTAACCCTGTATATTTATCCTCCATTTGGAGCGCTTTGTGTTAGTAAATTTTGATCATAGTAATCCTGACTTTGTCCTCTTTTTGGAGCATTTTATGTTGTTAAATTTCCTCCCTTTTGGAGTGCTTTTTTGTTTCTAGTCATCCTGACTCATTCCTCCGTTGGAGCGCTTTCTGTTTGTACTGTTCTCATCCCCGCATGTCAGCGGAAGAACCTGTGTTTTCAAAATAAAAGTTTTTTGCCCGAAACTCTGCAACTGAGTCCACCTCGTCATCTCGGCCTGACAGTTTTTACTTACTTTTTAGCGTGGCGTTTTGCCGTGCTGCTTCTGTCTGACAAAAAATGACCTGAAAAAAATTAAAATGGTATCGGACTGCCACTGTTACCTTTTCTGTTGTAAAAAAAAAAAAAAGAAAAAGAAAAACTTTAGTAAGGGGGAAATGTAAATAAATTATAGAACTAAGATTTGTTATTAATGAAAAAAATTAAAAGTGTTCGTTGACTGTCACTGACTAGCATTTGCAGCATTGCAAAAATAGCAATGTAAATTGCCCACAAGAACAGTCAGATGCATGTACAAAATGAAAAATCCCATATAATACACTACAGTTCAAAAGTTTGGGGTCGCTCACACCCCAAACTTTTGAACGGTAGTGTGATATACAGTATAAGAAAGACAGGGCATATGGTGGTAAAGGATAGATTGTTGAAACAGGAGAATGTCATTGTCAGTGGTGTAAGGCAATGCACACAAGAAAAAGGTGTCGATAAAAAAGCTAACTCTTCATCAGGGCGGCTCGGCTCTTTTTCCCGTCTTTTACAGCCCTCGACATTTAAACCATCTCTTTAACTGAACATTTGTATTTTCTTCCACATCTTTACCAGTGAATTTGGCAACAGGGACTTCACTTTCTGACAGAATTGGTAGGTTTAGCTCAGTAAACATCTCGTTCGTACACTATTTCCATTCATTTACTATTGGGGACAAACGGGAGGTTGACCCGCCTAGCCACAATTGCCAACATCATGAATTTTAATGAGCAAAGGTGACGTGTTGCTTGCGGTATGCCATTGCGATCATGATTAGCTAGGTGGGCGGATCATGCCCTCCTCCTCACGCTGTCACACTGTACGGCACACTCTGGCAAAGTAACGCAACTACAAGACAGCGATAATGGCGACAGGCCAGGGAATTTTCAAGGTAGTATCCTCAAAATTGGATTATTTTCAATATTTAATAGTGTTACTTCACGGAATATCTAAGGATCGTGTTCTTATTGTGCAGTAAGCCTAACATACAGTTTCGAGATTTGCACTGGTGGATGGTAAGAAGTTTAGATTTGTGTTTTCATAACATACTGTAATATATTTGATCCAAATAAATACCAAGTCTTCTAAAATACTGTACTGTATACGTGTTCTTATTCTTTAATCAGTTAATATAAGCATCTTTGATATGAAAGATTTTATAGAATGTAGAATGTATTAACGTGTAAAAAATGAAAAGTAATATCAGTTACTTTGCTGAGTAACTAACTACTCTTACAATAAGGTAACGAAGTTACTAACTCAATTACTTTATGGGAGAAGTCATTTGTAACTGTAATTATTACTTTTTTGAAAGTAAAGTTAACAACACTGATTATTTCATACCTATGCCTGAAAACATGAGGCACCCGAAGTCACTATTGCAGAGTGGCACAAGTTCAATCTCACTATTGCACAGTGCAATTTGTGAAAACTCCACTCTCTGCAATTATCTCTTTCCAGATTTCTCTCTTTGAGGGTTATAGTTTCATTGGCTAATTACACCATGTTGTCTGTGGTTCCTTAAAAAATAGAATATTGTGTACGTGGTGCCTCAAAAGACTGTTTTCTAATGAAAAATTTAAAAAAAACATTGGGCGCCACTGGGAAGCCTCAGAGGGAAATGGTGCATTATCCTGCAGTGTCCAACACTAGGTGCTTCACAGTCACAGAAGTGGGAGCAAGGCATGCTGAAAATGTGACCAAGAGTGATGCTTCTCCAAGCACATGAGGTATGGTATGGACGGTGAGTTGTGTAGGCATACAAAACAAAGTGGCAACCATTTTGCACATTGTAACATGTAGAGGCAATTGATTGACATTTGAAACTTGAGCGGTGTATGAGGGGCCGTACAAGACATTTTTCATTCTGGCCCTCTCACACACATACATACTCCTCTCACATACATAAATATTCACTCTCACACAAATATATTCTCCTGTCACATACATACTGTATACATTCACTCTCGCACTCATACATTTTCAATCTCACATTCATGCATTCTCCTCTCACAAACATACATTCTCCTCTCAAATCCATACATTCTCCTCTCACATAAATATACAGTATATTCACTCTCACACACACATATATTCTCCTCTCACATCCATACATTCTCCTCTCACATACATACAGTATATATTCACTCTCTCACACACACTTATATTCTCCTCTCACATACACACATTCTCCTCTCACTTACATATATATTCACTCTCTTACACACACATATATTCTCCTCTCACATCCATACATTCTCCTCTCATATACATATAAATTTCACTCATACACATACTTACATTCTCCTCTCACATTCACACATATTTTCACTCACACGCACACATATTCTCTCCTCTCACGACATATATTCTAATTCTCACACACACATATGACATATTGACTAGCTTCAAACTTCAGTAGCTGTGAGGTCTTTTGAACTGGGGTTTTTTTTGTTTGGTTTTCTTGAATTGTATAAACATGACTGAACACAAGGTGACACGGTGAATGACTGGTTAACACAGTTCTGAGATCAAGAGTTCTCCTCTGGTCTTCCTGTGTGGAGTTTGTATGTTCTCCCTGTGCCTGCGTGGGTTTTCTGCAGACACTCCTGTCTTCTCTCACATTCCAAAAACATGTATTCTAGGTGGATTTGAACCCTCCAAATTTTCTGTGGATGTGAGCGTGAAAATGTGTTCATGTATACTAAACCGGTCCATCGCATAATGGTTATTTTTCAATTTTTTTTTAAATTTCTCCTCAAAAGGCAATTTTTGTCTTTATATACAAGACATACGTATGTGTGCAGTTTGCCGCTATCTGGTACGCAATTACTGTTCGTGCCCTCCATAATGGTTTTTCCTATTGCTTTTTCATTTCTTTGTGTGTTTGTAGGTTGTCAAACCGCGGATTTCTGTTTTCATTTCGCATTATTTAGTTGCGAGTTTATTGGTTATCCCTCACCCTGGGGGCAACGCATAGAGAGCGGTCACTAAAGGACAACTTTAAGGGCTTGAGGGCAAACACTAAATAAAGGACGAACGTGAAATTGTGTGTACTTGTTATTGTCTACTGTATATGTGCCCTGCGACTGGCTGGCAACAAGTAAAAGGTGTACCCTCCCTATAATCCGGTGGCATAAGTGGAAGTGGATGGACGGATGGTTGAATGAATGAATGAATGACTAGACACACATGACAAGTTCCTGATAAGTGAGGCTTACACCCTCTTTCTTTTAATAGTAATCCATGAGATGCATTGAGTGCTTTTCTTGACCCTGAAGGGCGCTTTACATTGTACTGTATAGCGTCATTCGCTCCCTCTATACTATTCACAAATACATTCATAGAACAATGGATGGCTGCTCTAATGCAAGGTACTGCCAACCTATTGGGAGAAAATTAAGTGATATGACCCCATGATTTTTACATTTATTCCGATATTTTTATGTAACCGTTCATTTTGCACAGACATAGGCAACTCACGTACATGATGTCACACGCATGCGCACACCGACGCGTGTACCACATCTTAACGTGTGGCAGTGTTTACGGCCTTCAGGAAGTCTCAGCTTTCACTTTTTTTGTGGCAATTTTTGAGGATCTTAAGCTACTGGAGCCATCTTTTTCTTAACCTTATAACTTTACCAGTGGTACCAAGTAACAAAAGGATTTTTTTAGAGCTGTCCCGACTAGTCGACATAGTCGACGTCATCGATGACGTAAATCCGTCGACGAGCACAACATCCCGTCGACGGTTAATGAAGGGTTAAAAAAATATATGCGTGGAAAGTTAGAGTGTCGGATGCTCTGTTTGCAAGCGGGGAAAGCGGCACAAAGCCAAAAAAAGCGCACCAGAGTGTCCAAAACATTGACTTATTTCAAAGAAACAAAGGAGAGTACACTCTTCTGTCCTGTCTCTTCAGTGCCAAGCTTGGCTGCGCGTCGGCCGTGAATAAACACCTCAAGCGCCTTCACGCAGTTTGTAAATTTTTTTTTTTTTCATTTTTTGTACACCAGAGGGTGCTGTCGCCTTACTAAATAATAATGTTTCATTGACAATGGGCCTATAAGCGCTATTAGTATTGTTCTTAATGCTAATTGAAAGGTTTATTTCATGTTATGGTTTATTTTAATGTATAGAAAATTATATAAGGTTAAAAGGTCATAAATATATACAGTATATACAGTCATTGCACTCAAGGGAGAGATTGTCAATGATATGGTAATAAGGTAAAGGCAATTCATATAGGCAATTCATTGATATATAAATAAGGTTTAAAAGGAAAAAGGTGAAAAGTTTTTGTTAATTTCTAATTGTGTTGCTTTATTCGTGTGCACCGTAGCTCTTACAGTGTGTTTACATCAAGGATGGAATAAAAGTTGTAAACCATCAGTTTAAGAGACCATCTTTTCAATCGGGATGCTACACTAGTTAATTCTATCAGCATTTGAACTCATTGTTTATTTGTGATTTATTATTGTTATTTACGTGTTTATTTGTACTTTAATAAATAATTTGAGTGTTCCAATATGTTTTTTGTGAATTGATAAGCGTCAACAAAAGTGTCATTGCTAAATTAGTAAAAAAATAAAAAATAAATTAATTAATTATTAGATTAGTCGACTAATCGTAAAAATAGTCGGCTGACTAATCGGGAGAAAATTAGTCGTTTGGGACAGCCCTAGTATTTTTGTGTTTGGTCCACCATCGCTCGTTCACATCTGTTGTTTATTTTGTCGAATGTTGGTGACGAATTTCAGCGTTCATATATCTGATATACAGTGGGGCAAATAAGTATTTAGTAAACCACCAATTGTGCAAGTTCTCCCACTTGAAAAGATTAGAGAGGCCTGTAATTGTCAACATGGGTAAACCTCAACCATGAGAGACAGAATGTGGGGGGAAAAAAATAGAAAATCACATTGTTTGATTTTGAAAAAAATTATTTCCAAATTAGAGTGGAAAATAAGTATTTGGTCACCTACAAACAAGCAAGAATTCTGGCTGTCAAAGAGGTCTAGCTTCTTCTAAACGAGGTCTAATGAGGCTCCACTCGTTACCTGTATTAATGGCACCTGTTTTAACTCATTATCCTGTATAAAAGACACCTGTCCACAAGCTCAGTCAGTCGCACTCCAAACTCCACTATGGCCAAGACCAAAGAGCTGTCGAAGGACACCAGAGACAAAATTTTAGACCTGCACCAGGCTGGGAAGACTGAATCTGCTGTGGGTAAAATGCTTGGTGTAAAAAATCAACTGTGGGAGCAATTATCAGAAAATGGAAGACATACAAGGCCACTGATAATATCCCTCGATCTGGGGCTCCATGCAAGATCTCACCCCGTGGCGTCAAAATGATAACAAGAACGGTGAGCAAAAATCCCAGAACTACACGGGGGGACCTAGTGAATGACCTACAGAGAGCTGGGACCACAGTAACAAAGGCTACTATCAGTAACACAATGCGCTGCCAGGGACTCAAATCCTGCACTGCCAGATGTGTCCCCTTGCTGAAGCCAGTACACGTCCAGGCCCGTCTGCGGTTCACTAGAGAGCATTTGAACGATCCAGAAGAGGACGGGGAGAATGTTTTATGGTCAGATGAAACCAAAATAGAACTTTTTGGTAGAAACACAGGTTCTCGTGTTTGGAGGAGAAAGAATACTGAATTGCATCTGAAGAACACCATACCCACTGTGAAGCATAGGGGTGGAAACATCATGCTTTGTGGCTGTTTTTCTGCAAAGGGACCAGGACGACTGATCTGTCTAAAGGAAAGAATTAATGGGGCCCTGTATCGAGAGATTTTGAGTGAAAATGTCCTTCCATCAGCAAGGGAATTGAAGATGAGACTTGGCTGGGTCTTTCAGCATGACAATGATCCCAAACACACAGCCAGGGCATCAAAGGAGTGGTTTCGTAAGAAGCATTTCAAGGTCCTAGAGTGGCCTAGCCAGTCTCCAGATCTCAATCCCATAGAAAATCTGTGGAGGGAGTTGAAAGTCCGTGTTGCCCAACGATAGCCCCAAAACATCACTGCGCTGGAGGAGATCTGCATGGAGAAATGGGCCAAAATACCAGCAACAATGCGTGAAAAGCTTGTGAAGAGTTACAGAAAACGTTTGGCCTCCATTATTGCCAACAAAGGGTACATAACAAAATATTGAGATGAACTTTGGTATTGACCAAATACTTATTTTCCACCATGATTTGCAAATACATTCTTTAAAAATCAAACTGTGTGATTTTCTGGGGGGGGGGTTCCATATTCTGTCTCTCATGGTTGAGGTTTACCCATGTTCAAAATTACAGGCCTCTCTAATATTTTCAAGTGGAAGAACTTGCACAATTAGTGGTTGACTAAATTTGCCCCACTGTATATCAACATATGAAAAAGGCCCAGGTAGTATTTGAAAACATCGGAAATGGACTGTTCATGTTGCATGAAAATGTCAGATACATGTCCCATATGGGGAAAAAATGTCTCCAGTACATGTTATTTGCATATTTAACTTTTGATTTGATTGCTTTTTCAAACAAAATGCAAAATCATAATTGGCCAAGAAGCAGGACCAATGCTGTATCTCTACATATTTTCTCCTAACATCTAAAATGTGCGATGAAGTGGGTGTTTTTATTCTACTACAATGTCTTCCTTTGTTTTAGATTTCTGGTATCCCCTTCAATGAAGTGTGTGTTAGTGTGTATTGACTGGAAGAAAAAGATTGACAGAGGAAAAGAAAGAAAGGGTCAAGTTGGAAGCCAGGCAAAGGAAGAAGGGAGTTCATCCACCTGTGTTTAATTTACAGCGGTCAGATATAATATCCTTGACCAGAGTGATACAGTGTTATTTTTTTCCCCAAATTAAATACTTAAAAGATCTCAGCATACCATGTGGTCTGTTCTTCATATCCTACTACAGATATGAGACAAAGAAGGTAATGACTGTACTGTATACAGTACTGCCAAAGAGCCCTAGGCTTTGAATTTACTTTTTTCAGAAGGATGTTTTCAGAAGAAATTTTTCCCCATCATAATGACCTTTTGGTGTCATTTCACTTTTCTCTGACTTAAATCCTTGAGCGAAGGTCATTGTGAGGGTAAATAAAAAATCCATACCCACAATCAGCATTGAAAAATGTTCATGACCCTAGTAAAAATATATTCGAAGAGACCATATACCCTAAAAAAATAAATGGTGGATTTACTTGATACAATCATTGTAACATTTTGCACTTACTTCTATTAAGTGGATTTACTTGATACAATCATTGTAACATTTTGCACTTACTTCTATTAAGTAAATTTTACTGCTCGTGAACTGAACTTAATATTGCAAGCAGTAAAATTAAGTTTAATTAACTGCTTGTGAACTGAACTTAATATTGCAAGCCTATATATATATAATATATTATATTATTATTATTATTATTTTATTATTATATTGCTATAATATTATATATGTATATATAAACATATATATATATATATATATATATACACACACTAATACACACACACACACACACACAGTAAGTGATGCCTGGCATAACAGTACTACTCTGAATGCAAGCAAAAAAATAAAGTTCCATATGACTATTTATTTTGATGATTGACACTTTAACATTATTTAATTGAATTTAGACTTGGCTGAACACTTTATAAACATATTTTAAAAACATCGGCTTAAAATCTATCATGTAACAGGGGTGGGAAGACATGATAAGTGTATTGCCGGTTTAATACAGAACTTTAAATTAAAAAAAAAAAAATGGAAAATTGGAAATGGCATCCAGACACGCAGGGAGAAAATTACTCCATACAACCTTTATAAAAATTAACAGGCACTTTTAGTACAATTTCATTAATTTTCAGTAGCACTCCAACTCATTAAGTTCCCTGGGTAAGTAGGACCCTAACACTGTTAAGTAGACCATGTAATGGTCACCAGCCAGTTGAATGGCAGATATAGACATACGACAATATTGACATTCGCATTAATATTCATAAATAATTGATAGATTTTGCAGTGAACCAAACAAACAAAAGGAAAAAAAAGACCACGGTAACTCAACACAACTGGATCTTTTAATGAAAACAATATTTTTTTAACCTAAGCAGAAGTAAAAAAAAAAAAAAAAAAAAAAAAAAAATGGGGGATGAATATAGGAAACCCAAGCGGGAGTTGAACATGGGTCTACTCAATAACAGTGCAAAGCGTAGACAAGTTAACTAAAAACTATGGTTGACTTTGGTGTTGCACTGGGCTGAACTGACACCACTTAAGATTTCAAGTCATCAGAATTTAAGATTTCAACTTGCTTTTTAAGTTAAACCACAGCTCGTTCGATCATGTTAACGGTGTTAATTTGATGAGTTACAAATTTTCAAAATAGAAAGTTACTCAAGAAAACTTGAACATGAGTTGTGCTTTGTTAAATTTTAAGTTAGCACAGGTTATTGAAAGCATTATTTTTACTGTGAAGAGATTACATTTTTTTATTTAAATTTTGCTCATTCTTCCTTCTCCACTACAGCTATCATGCACGGAAGAGCTAATCAGCAATGTGTGATTAGCTATGCCGTGGAACCATCATGCCCTGCCACAGTAGCACTTCCTGCCGACGAGGTACTGCTGACTGACACCGTCCGGATTGTATACTTTTACACATACAGAATTAGACTTAGCTAATATGGGCATTCATTACAGTGGCCTGCACACCCCTGATCTCTTCTTGTGGTCTTTCTCTAATCATGGATGAAACAAGTCTCAGCTGTCAGAACAAAGGGTGGTGTTTATTTTTTACACGGCTTTCATTTAGGGCGTTACTCTGCTTGCGTGTGTTGGCCTTTGATGTATAATATATCAATATTTGTCTCAACCTTATCCTAACAAAGAACCATGGCCTTTGACATAAGAAATAATCTTGTTTTCTCCATTTAGAATGCATTATGTACAAAGTTTGGTAAACTCAACTGTAAAAATAAATAAATAAACAAGTAGCTATACCCCAAAAATCTAAAATTATATTCCTCAACTTCAGCAGTGAAATGCTGTCTACTGCTGTAAAGTGCATAGAAAGAATGTATTATAAATTTAATATCTGTCAATAAAATGCTTACATTTTTAATATTTGCTGGCAGCAGAGGTATATTAGATAGAACTAATCTAAATGTGTGTACTTTTCTAAACACATAACATTGTGGAATGAGAAGCAAAGGCACAGGAACATTCAACAAACCTTGACTGTACTGTGATAGTGTGAATTAAAGTGCCTGCGACAGCATTAAAAAAAAAAAATCTTAAATAGCAATATTATGTGAATTAGAATCATATTTCTAGACGATTCGACTATATACAACAATTTGGCAAAGCGCAGATGACGAGAAATTAGTTTTTTAATCTGCCGGTTAACCAGGCTTGTCATTATAGTGCTCTAGCGTCCCCAGCTGGAGGATGACGTCGGCAGGGTCACGATTTCACCTGATTCAGAATTCAGCACCTTGAGGGGAAATTATTCAGAATGAGGAAAATGCGACAAAGGGAGCAGCAAAATGTCATTGTTTCAATCTCTCCAATATTTTTACGCAATATTCTTTTTATCCAAGTATTTTTCCCCAATTACTAAATAAATGCTATTGTCATGACAAACAATAGTCTTGTGCTAAATGGAATATGAAATATTCTAAATGCTTTTATTTAGTAGGACATGGCAAAATTAGTCGATAATGGTCTAAACCATCAACTTCTTGCACCTCTTGAATGATATTTTATGCAACCGGAGTTAGTCCTGCTTTTGTCATTTCCCTGCCCCGGCTTCAGAGAGCATAAACAAACCAGGAGGCGTGAAGGCTAGTTGACATGCTAACCCGAACCGAGTGGTGTTTCAAAGCTTTATTCTCTCCTTCCGAAGTGAAAAATCATACAAAACTACCCCGGATCATATCACACGTCGATTGTCTTCCCTGATCACCAACTCCTCCGGCCGTGAGCAAGTTACTGCTCGTCGTTTCCCTGCTGCAGGCAGGAGAGCTCGTTTCCCGGGGAAGCAGCTGGAGAATGACCACCGGACAAACAGGCCGACGTTGGAGGAGCGTGTAGCTGCCCGAGCCCAGCCCGAGGATAATGGTCTATTGCCGGCACACGAAGAGGGCAGAGGGGGCTAGAAGGCTGGATGATATGGAGACTCGCACGAGCATAAGCCTAGTATAGCGCTCTCCCGGCGGGCACGCGAAGAGGACCGAAGGGGGTTTGCGACAAGTCGTCGGCCGAGTGGCATTCTCGGTGGACAAGGAGCATTGTCTGCCACAAAATACAAGCCACCTCCATATTAACGTGTGCCATGATCCCAGTATTTGACATAATACAAAACATGATGTTTACTGACTTCCTCGTAAGTCCAATGGTCCCCACATTCGTCGGACTTGTTTTGGCCAATTTCAGGGTGGCAGTTTTTGAAACCCAAAAAGGCTCACATGCCTCTCCCTGGTGCAGCAACAATTTTCTACAGCACATTTGGCTGGTGTGATGCGAAAAATACACAAATTAATCCGCAAAATCAGCTGAATCTGCAGTCTACCTGCATGCTATAAAGCAATGCTGTATTGTGAGATGCCCACCCTTGTGAGATGCCCACCCGGGTGACACCACATTCGCATTCCTCCTCAAAACAGGAAGTTATTCATTTTCATGGCGCGGGATTAAAAAATTTGAAGATATAAATTGATCGCTTCCACACACATCCAAGTGATCCATTTCAGTCAGGAGCATAAAATACCAAGTGAAATATGAAATAAACATGCTTTTTGCTGTGATAGGCACTTTAATGTTGGTCATGATGGTGATACTTGGAGGGATTGCTATCTTTTTTTTTTGGGGGGGGGGGGGGGGGGGGGGGGTCTAAAGAGGTTTGAGTACCACTGCTCAAGGGAACTTGTTTCAGCATCTGAACGGTAGTCCCACAGAATCCACACGTCAAATTAATTCAAAGAGACTGCTACGGAGATTCTTTGAGTGTATGCTGTTTTGGTCAGCAGCTAACTTAGACTGACTTTCCATGAGTGAACTACTAGTACAGTTTCAATGAACTGAGATAATACCTGTAAAACAGGTCTGTATGGACTGTGTAATTTATTGCCATCCTCCCAATGATTGAGACATGATGTGGAAGCCACTATTTGCCAAATGCAACAAAAGAAATAATGATAAATTAGTTTGACTCAAGGTAAAGCTTATAGTTTGTCTTTCCAGCTGTTGATGTTGTTGATGTTGAATAGACAGGGAGAGATAAGGCTCTGTTACATGAGTCTCCCGCCCAAACACACACACATACATGGTCTCTTCATCGTCTGGTGGATATAACGCTTGAACTACCATAGAGAATGCCAGGGATATTTGTGTGTGTGTGGTGCGTGTATTTGTGTGCTTCTGTGAGTGTACATGCTGATCGGTGTGGGTGTGAAAGTATGACTTCTAATTCACCTCCTTGTGCTCTGCGTAGAGAGCATTTTTTCCTCTCCATATACAGTAACTTACCTGAAATTAAAGAATAAAAATAACTTTTTAAGTCTCTCTCAAATTAACATGTTATTTTTTCAGTTGAGCGAGAACAGTAATTTATCTCTCAACAATGTCTTATGTTAAGGGAAACAACATTAACCATATGATGCATTTCAGTACATCAAATAGAACAGTACATGTAAATATACAGTATATTTTAATAAATGGTTTCTAAGCACTTCAAATGTAATAATCATGATAAGTTTTAAAAATGTTACTGTCCCACCAAATTATTTTTAAACAGGAATAAAGTAGAAAAATGCTGGTCTTTATTTAAAGAGCATACAACAGGAGAAAAAAAGTCTGAAATAGCATTATTATGTGAATTAGAATCATATTTTGAGACGATTCGACTATATACAACAATTTAGCAAAGCGCAGATGATGCGAAATTAGTCTTTTAATCTGCCGGTTAGCCACGCCTACCATTATTCGGCTCTAGCGTCCCCAACAGGTGGATGACGTCAGCGGTAGACTGGGCTCATCGGTTTTACTACTCTTCCCATTGAGGGGGAATTATTTAGAACGAGGAAAACGCGACGAAGAGAGCCGCAAAATGTCATTGTTTCAGTCTCTCTACTCCAATATTTATACAGGATATTCTTTTTATCCAAATATTTTTCCCCAATAGCTAAATAAAGTGGCTTGACAAGGACCAGTCAGCCCGTCGAGGGGGAACTATTCACAATGAGGAAAATGGGACGAAGAGAGCTGCAAAATGTCATTGTTTCTGTCTCTTTACTTCAATATTTTTACAGGATATTCTTTTTATCCAAGTATTTTCCCCAATTGCTAAATAAATTGCATGGTCATGACAAATAACAGTCTTGTGCTAAATGGAATATGAAATAATAAAAATGCACTTATTCAGGACGACATGGCAAAATTACTCCATAATGGTCAAAACTGTTGACTTCACCTTTACTGTCGCACCTCCCGAACGATATTTTATGACACCTAAATCGGACATATGTCATTTCCCTTCCCCGGCTTCGGAGAATGTAAACAAACCAAGAGGCGTGACAGCTAGCCGACATGCTAACCCGAACCGAGTGATGTTTCAAAGTCTTCAAAGCGGAAAATCACACATAACTAGCCCGGATTATTTGACATGACGACTGGGTAGATTATATGAAGGTAGATTGTGTCTTTATTATTCAATCAAAAAAAAGTTGCTTCAATGGAAAGAAAAGTTGCTTAAATCAAAATATATTTTTTCAATTAAAAAAGTCGCTTCAATGAAAAAAAATGTGTCTAAATGCAAAAATAAATTTGAAACTCAAAAAAATGCATGTGAAAGCCATTTTTCTTTGAATTTTTTTTTTGATTGGGGCAAATTTTTTGATTGAATGTGGAATTGTATTTGGGCCACATTTTGGCTAGGATGTTTATTATTCAATCAAAAAATAAGTTGCTTCATACAAAAAAATATATATTTTCAAAAGAAAAATCGCTTTAATCAAAAACAGAAAAAATTAAATCATAGAAAACGTTTTTGAAAAAGAAAAAATATTTGAGATTGAAAGATTTGCATTTGAACACATAATTTTTCATTGAAAAAGTTTTCTTTGAAGCAATCCTTTTTGTGTTTGGGCCATATTATGGGTAGGACATTTGTGTCTAAATCATCCAATCCCCCAAAAAGTTGCTTCAATCAAAAAAAAATATTTTCAATCAAAGAAAAAAAAATCATGTGAAAAACAAAATTGCCCTCCCCTATTTTTTTTTTTTTTTTTTTGAAAATTATATGCAAAGCAAATGACCATCTAAAGTCACATGATCGGTTCGAAAAATCATTTTGACCCATTATGAAATTTTTTTTTTGTTCATTTCATTCATTTTTGTTGCAGTTTTGTTGCTTTACAACTTTTATATATATAGGAAAGTCAATTGTATGCAATGACACTTTTAGGCCACCAGGGGGGGCCTGGCCCCCTCTTAAAATCCGCTTATGACTTTAATAAGTAACTCCAATAAAACCAATTAAAGCAGCAGGAGGAAGAGTGAGACAACGTGATCGAATCGGGCAGCTCATCTGTAGTTTTTTTCTATTTCTTTTTTTTAATTGAAAAAAAAAATCTGCGATCGACTGACCCCAGTATTACACCGGGCACGTTTACGGTGCGACAACGTTGCCGGCACGTCAACACACCACTGACGCTCCCCCCAATTTCCATAGCACGCGTTTTACAGCAGCGCGTCTGTGGTGCGGTTCGATCGGTTCACACGAGGATTGCAATATCGCGCAAGAATAGCGGGTATTTAAAGATAATAATTCAACAACCATTTGCCTTTTAGAACCCGCATATTGGTGAGCTGTCTTTCTAAAAGAAAGAAGAAAGAAGACGTCCTGTGCTAAAGAGAAAAACAATCCCAATGACAAAGATTTTAACATGTATTTTACAAATGAAATGCCTCAATGAATCTATTTTTTTCATATGAACGGTTTTCAAAAGCTTATTGATGGATTTTCTCAAGTTAATTTAATAAATTTAATTGCATATTTTGCATATTATTTAGAAAATTGACCAGATCCACCGTATTTTTACACGAGTAACTTCCTGTCTGCCCGATCCTACCTAGTGGTATGGATGCAGGAGGGTCGCATCTCGCGTCAAATAATAAACTCTGCCGTTCTTTCCAAGGGCATGCATTGAACCGCTTCTAGGACGCGTCTAAAACGCGGCTGCACTGCGACTTGTGTGCACGGGCTGATTGACTTTAACGGCCGCCTTTCACTGCGTTGACGCGGAGGCAACATTGTCGCGCCGTAGACCTGCATGGTGTATTACCGAAGTGAGGGTGTGAAGTTTGAAGTGCGAAGTAGCGAGGGATCACTGTAGTCTGTTTACGGTAAATGACTTGCTTTCCAGTGGTCCACAAGGGGGCAACACTTTAAGCCCTAATCTGTTGTAGTCTGTAATTAGTAAAACGTGAATTACGTGAATTAATCATTTTCGCATACTGATATGTTAATTATTATTATTATTATTATTATTTTTTTTTTTTTTTTTTTTTTTTTTTTTTTTTAATACTGCGTTCTACTGGGAAACATTTACTGTAGTGGGTAAACTATAAACCAATTCATTTTCCAGCTAAGCATAAAATTTCTGTATTCTTTGCCAAACCCAATTTATGACAGTGAGGCTGAAAAGGCGGATTTAAAATATGTATTTTATTATAATGTAGTATAGCTCTGAATGTTTACGTACATTGTTAAAAAAAAAACAAAAAAAAATTAAAAACCCATCTTGACTTTTTATCGAGCCAACCCCACCTCCACATGCTGGTAGCCACCACTGGTAATACCATACATGCCCTGCAAAGGCTCATAATTGCCAAGTGCTATTAGATGGCCAAACAGGAGTATTTCTTCAAAAGAAACATTAGCTGCTTTTAGGAAGGAGTGTGAGGGATTGGGGAGCCTCCCCTTCCCCTAATCTGGCAGGGGACCCCCACAGTCACACTTCTCCACCTGGCTCCCATTACTCCTCCTCAAATCCCTAATCCTTCAGTTTGTTTTCCCAGATAGAGACCAAGAAGAATCGAGAACAAAATAGGAAGAAAAGGAAAAGGATGACAGGATTTGAGCGGTTGGTGGTGTTATTGGTGATATGACAGCCATTTGTCAGCCTTGATTGACACAAGTGCAATATTCCTCCTGACGAATACCTCAAAAGTTTTGTTCTCATATCCGTGTTAATGTATCACAGCTTGCATGTGATTTTGTGTGTGTGCGGCTGACCATGGCGATCTCTTTAATAAAAGAATTGTTTGTGTTTCTCCTGATTGGGAACACATTGGACCTGGGTTGGACCCTGTTAGAGCTGGGGTCCAGGGTCTGGGGCAATCCAGGGGTCCCGTTCTCTGGGGGTCCCTCCATTCCTTTTCCCTCCTCAGAAGTCTCCACCGTTCATGGGGCTTCGAGGGGCGGCGAGGTCACCCCAGAGAGATGTCCCGCAAAGAGATGACCCCGCACTGCCTCTATCAGGGGGTAACCTTAGTAGCCTGAACTCCCTCCCGCAGGGATATAATACATACATCCACAAGAGCAGCCACACAAGGTGATGAACTAGACATGCACACGGAAAGACCCTATACTCATCAATTGCTTGTTTAAGAAAGCCATTCACGTTCGTTTTTGTTCTCGAACAGGAAGAAACGCTGATCACCAAGGAAACGATCATGCAGGTCAGACTCAGCTACCTGTGTGGCTTTAAGCTTTGTTGTCGTGACAACTCCTTGTGTTTGAGATCCCCACATCTGATAGTCATAGCATGATCACATTAATGCTGCTACAGCCATGTAGCAGAGACATTAGACGACAAGTAAGAGTGACAGAGATAAGAAAAAAACATTTGTTAGAAGGGGGGGTGGAGGAGGAAATTAAAGTGAGAGATGCAGAAAGAATCCACCACACCTCCGTGCAGCATGACCAACCAACACATGGACTATATATATTAGATCATAGAGTTAACAGGCAGCAGCGGTGCTTTGGCATGAGCTCATGTGTTTGGACAGATCTGCTGAAGTTTTAAAACCAGTACTGAAGCCTTATCTGATCAGCAGATAAGGTCTCACACCAAGAATGAGAGGAAAATGCACACAGAGGCAGCCAGTGTGGATGAATAGCCACAAGTGGAGGCACAATGTGGCTGATGTGCGAAGAGAGAAGGAGGAGTCTGTGTGGGAAAATTGTAGAATGAATTGAAAAGGTGATAACGCTTTTGATCATAAACGCTAGCAATCAGGATTGCATTTTGATTTATAACTAAAAAGGACATGTGACCTTAAGCATATGGAGTTAAATGACTGATTTTTTTTTTAAATCAGTCATTTAATCAGTCATCATTTTTGGTGAAAACTGAAAAAGAAAATACTTTCCAGTGATATATCAAACATTTCACTGCGTTTACCTGAAGTGTGGTGGTTGGGGCATCTGCGATTTCCATAATTAGTGGAAAATTGACTCAGAAAATGTCTCCTTGTGGACGCTACAATATATTGTCACTTGCCCTAAACTTTTCTTGAATGAAGTATCCATGAAGCTTGTGTGATGTTGTTTTAATCAAAACAACTACAGCAAAGATAGGAGAGGCAGGAGTTTCAAAGCCTCACCTGTATATTAAAAAATGTATACGTATTAGGGAAGTCGCGGTTCAGTATATACATCAGTATGGGGGTCACAGTTCGGTGCGGGCTCAGTACAACAGGAAAAACAGTTGGTAAATCGTTATACTCTTATATAGGTGAATTTTTTTTTAAAATGTAAAAAGTGTGACCTATGTATTTTTTTTTTTTTAATGAAAAAATCTGTTCAATTACATCAGTTAATGGAAACATCTTTGATGAGAAAGATGTCATAGAATGTAGAATGTAATAACGTGTAGAACATGAAAAGTAACGTCAGTTACTTTGCTGAGTAACTAATTACTCCTACAAAGAGGTAAATAAGTTACTTTTACTTTTTGTGAGACATAATTTGTAACTGTAAGTAATTACTTTTTAAAGTAAGATTAACAACACTACTCTTAACTACCCAGGAATGCAAAAAATAAACCTTTTTCTTGAGACCACTCAGCATTGTCTGTCTCAATAAAGAAATGAAACATTACTGAAAAAACGTCTTAGTCAGGGAAACTAGGGCTGTCCCAAACGACTAATTTTCTCCCGATTAGTCAGCTGACTATTTTTACGATTAGTCGACTAATCTAATAATTAAAATTTTATTTTAATTTTTAATTTAATTTATTTGAATTGACTAATTTAGCGATGAAATTTTTGTTGACGCTTATCAATTCACAAAAACATATTGGAACACGTAAATTATTTATTTAAGTACAAATAAACACGTAAATAACAATAATAAATCAAAAAATAATGAGTTTAAATGCTGATAGAATGGAATGTAAACAGATTCAGAACACTGACTTTGCCTTTCCAACATGATTCAAAACAATTCTTAAAAAAACACCTAGCATTAATATTATAGTATAGTACTATATATATAATAGTATTATGATAATTATAATAATTATTCATTGCCAATCATATTTTTCATAAAGGGTGTCATTTTAAAGGTATTCTTAGTGTAGAATCTGAATTTTGAAGTATGTGGGATTAACTCCAGAAATCGCTATTTATATGAAGAACATGACATGCTTTTATTTTGAAATGTTCACCGGAAGTACGTTCGCTAAACCGCTAACTTCAGCTTTACACTCCGCAAAAAAAAAGCACTTTTTATAATTACATGTAGTGTCAGTAATAGATCTTTTTGGTCATTTTTTTCGTTTGCAGATGCTGTTAACCAGCGATTTTTCATGTTTGAAGTGTCACCTTTTAACCGCAAGTTTGCTTTCACGAGACGACTGCCAATGTTTTATAGCAGGCTAAAGTAAGTTGCCTTTTTCCCCCATTCACCTCAGTGTAGCAGTGCTAACGTTACAGTGTTTAATATAGATGTGTTTTCTTATTTTGTATGTCTGAACTTTAATTCTACAGCGTGTTGATAAGAGAAAGCAACTGGAGTCTCATATGCCATCAGCACGCAAGCACCAATATATGCACGCACACACGTGCGCAGCGATAAAAGGCAGCTGTGAAAATTACCGGCCTAATTTTTATTTGGACTCATTGCATATCGTGACAGGCTTAGCAACTTCAATAAAACATGTCGTTAGTTAGTTAGATCGACTTACAAACTGGGTGACGGCGCTTTAGGTGTTTATTCACGGCCGACGTGCAGCCAACCTTGGAATTGAAGAGACAGGACAAAAGAGTGTACGCTCCTTTGTTTCTTCGAAATAAGTCAATGTTTTGGACACTCTGGTGCCGCTTTCCCCGATTGCATACAGAGCGTCCGACATTCTGAACTTTCCACGCATATATTTTTTTAACCCTTCATTAACCGTCGACGGGATGTTTTGCTCTTCGACGGATTTACGTCATCGATGACGTCGACTATGTCGACTAGTCGGGACAGCTCTAGGAATAATAAAAATAAACGACGAGTGGTGGCCATTATTCTTGCTTCATCGTGCTTTTATGCCTTACGCCACTGGTAAAGTGCAACATTAGTGTCAAAATTACAATTTTTAAAAAAGTGCTTTCGAAACTTTTTGCACTTCAAAAAAAGTGACACCAATAAAAAAAATTCAATTAACCCCCCCCCCAAAAAAAAAATAGGGGAGGGCAATTTTATTTTTCAAATGATTTTTTTTTTTCTTTAATTGTACCATTTTTGGGGGATTGAATGATTTAGCCACAAATGTCCTACCCATAATATGGCCCAAACACGAAAAGGATTGCTTCAATCAAAGAAAAAAATTTCAATGAAAAATTAACCGTTGAAATGCAAATTTTTGAGTCTCAAATATTTTTTCGCATTGAAAAACTTTTTTTTTCTATGATTAAAATGTTTCTTTTTTTTTTTTTTTTTTTTTTTTGATTGAAGTGATTTTCTTTTGAAAATATATATTTTTTGATTGAAGCAACTTATTTTTTGATTGAATAATAAAAACACAAATGTCCTAGCCAAATTGTGGCCCAAACACACATTACTTCAAACAAAAAAGTTGCTTCTATAGGAAAAAAACTTGACTTCAAAAAAAAAAAAAAAATCAAAGAAAAATAGCTTTCAAATGCATTTTTTTTAGTTTCAAATGTATTTTTTTCATTCAAACACATTTTCCTTTTTTGATTGAAGTATTTTTTCTTTTAAAAATATATATTTTTTGTTTGAAGCAACTTATTTTTTGATTGAATAATAAAGACACAAATGTCCTAGCCAAAATGTGGCCCAAACGCACAACATTACTTCAACCAAAAAAGTTGCTTCAATCAGAAAAAAAAACTTGACAATTAATCAAAGAAAAATAGCTTTCAATTTTTTTCTTTTTGTTATTTCAAATGTATTTTTTTCATTCAAACACATTTTTTGGGGGGGGGAAATATATACTCTGATTGAAAATATATATTTTGATTGAAGCAACTTTTATTTGATTGAAGCCACTTTTTTATTGAATAATAAAGACACAAATCTACGTCCATAGCTGAGCAGTGACTGAGTTGCTCCCCATACCCACGGCTTACACTCAGGGCACGTCAATGGAGCAGGAAGACAACAGTGGGTGAAGGCGCCTAGGCCCGTGCGTCCAGCTCCTCTCAGAAGGTTTATGTGTGTGTGTGTGTGTGTGTGTGTGTGTGTGTGTGTGTGTGTGTGTGTGTGTGTGTGTGTGTGTGTGTGTGTGTGTGTGAGTGTTGTGGTGGGGGGGGGGGGCGCGGGGGGGGGGGGCTTGCGTATGATCTGTCAATCTTTTATGTGATAGGTGAACTGTCTGTACTATTCTGTATTCTGAAAGTCAACAGGAATAGTCACTAGTAAAGGGAAAGAATTATTGTCCTCATAATATTACCTAAAAATGTAATATACACAGGCAGTATATTATATACAGTGTTTTTAAAGTTTGTCATTAATTGAACAAACATTTTTATGCATCTTTGGAGTTCCCTATATTTTTGAGTTTATTTTTTTCATACTGTTTTTGTCACGAACGAGACGGAGGTACCAGTTGCGCATCTTAGACACAGGATTTTATTGACGTTGAAAGGCAAAGAAAACAATCAGGTCAAGCGGTATTGGCTAGTTGGCATGCAAACGTATGCTAAATCACTGAAGACCTGACACTGAATGCTATATTTTCGTGCCTTATATATTGTTCTCAGTTGTTCTTTGTGACATATTAAAGAGTACACAGTCTTTGTGATGGAAGCTTTGTGATGCATGAGTTTGATGCAATATGCTGGTACATTGGTACATGACAGTTTTTTGTTTTGGTTTTATTTGTTTGCGTTATTTCTTTACTTTTCTATAAAATGGAGTTCTGCCATTTATCAAATATGAGCAATCAAAAAATGTTTTGGCCTCTGTCACCATATTATATTGCTTGTATTTGACTTCTGCAAGTGTCCCATCCCACTTGTGGACTGCACAAATCAATACTCGAGCTGACCGTCACAGACTTGCCAGTGCTTTGGTGCCCAGCATGATGTTGCTTCCTGCAGGAAGAGGGAGAGCTGTGGAAAAGCAAAACAGGACATCTTCAGATCTGTCAGGGGAGTAGCCTCTCTCCTCCTTTCTGCCCTCGGGGGACAATGCGCCAGAGGAAGTGCTCTCTCTTGCCCTCCTTTTATCCCCCCTTCTCTGCCGTCCCGTTGCTCCATTCTCCATAGGACATGTTCTCCGTCCAAATACTTTGCCCCTCCTCTAAATGTTTGACACCTACTATGTACTATGTATTGTACTGCATTTCGTTACTCATCATTTAATGAAATATTTAGAAAACCATTAACAGTCCATTTTATAGGGTAAATTATTTTATTAAAATATTTAATAACTCCCATTTATCCTATTAATTATTTGGGTATTTTTGATTTGTTTTGTTTTTTGGACAAGCAGCAAATCAAGAAAGCTGCTTTACTGTATGTAGGACTTTAATTCATTCATATACATATCCTGTAACGAGGACAAGCATATACCTCTTGTGCTCATTAGAATGAGATGGACACAAAACACTCATTTCCAGCCAATTGCAGGGCAGCATTTTTTTTTACGTTAGGTAAATTGTAATTAATAGGATAAAGAATAAGTCATATTTTTAGGAATACTATTTTCTTTTAGATATATTCACAAATAAGTCAAATAATCAATGTAACATCTCTTTAATCAAATCACACTATGTGTGCGTGTGTGTGCCATGCCTGGTTTTCCTGTTTGTTTTTGTGGTCATGACCGAGGCAGCCTAGCTGCAATTGAGGAGGTTTGTGTGGTGTTCTACAGAGAATCTGATCCTGCAGAGAATGACACACTGTTGGCAGAGCACAGTGTGCCTTGGTGGTGCGTGTGTGTGTATATGTGGTTTGAAAATCTCATTCCTGTATTATTTTACTCCATCTGCAGCGCTTGTTTGAAGGCATAACACTGGCTGTGATTGTCTCCTGACATGTAAATCAAAGAAATCCAGAGTTTTTAAGACAAAAACCCAAACCTTGTTGTTTATAAATGTGCCAATGACTCGGTATGCACGTTATAATGCATAAAGCCTGCAGCAGCACATAAGGCAACCAATTTTAGCATGATCTATAAGCATGAATACAATGATAGCAAAGTACCATAAAGTTTGCTGTCTTGTTTTCTTAATAATTAAGAAAATTGAGTTGTGCATGAAAGGTAAATTACTGATGACAATCAATGGGCAGCTGGTGCTTAGTAAAGACATGACTGGTCTCAGGTTATTCTCTTTCCATGTTCTGATCAGATAACATCGGTTACCGTATTCACTCAACTCTACCTACACTCTCCTATATTAAACACAGATTGGTTGGTAACCCTGACAGCAGTGTTTTCAGAGGATTTACAGGGAGTGTAAAAATAAAAGAGACCAAAAAATGTAAAAACAAATAAATGATGACATTTTCTGATTTGCTTTCGCCACCTCAGTAGATGAGTGGTTAGGCTTTAGGCTTAATTTTTAAGTTGGCGGGGGTTGAATTAGTGGAGTTGGTTTAAAAAAAAAAATCTGTGCAGTTTGTTAGTTGTTTCTTTGTTGCAGGTCTCCAGAGTGGCTAAACTAGCACAAGCCAATGGTGCTTGCTAGAATGCCAATAAGAAAAACAATATATGCATGAATGAGAATCACCGATGAGCCATACAATCAATAGTTTTGGCTATTTTTTTCAGGATAAAGCTATTAAAACTTACCATTGCATGTCAGTAATTGTAGTATGAACAGCAACATTGGTAATCCAGCAGCTCTGCAGGGAACAGGCTGTCTAGGCAAGCACGGCAGAGTGATATCACATTGGGTTGTTTTTTTTCAGCGTTAATTTTTTTTATATAATAGCCAGCAGTAAATAACCAGTTTATATTGTTTCTTGTTCTTCATAGAGATTTTGAGGAAACCGTCCTTTGCCCATTTCTTCTTGCTGTTTCCACAACCTCGAAATCAGGGGGCTCAAGTCCGGTCCTCAAGAGCCCCTATCCAGCTTGTTTTCCATGTCTCCCTCCTCCAACACACCTGAATCAAATAATCAGGATCATTATTAGCCTCATGCAGAGCTTGCTGAATTGAATTAATTTTACCATGTTAGATCCATTAATATCACCACTGACATGCGCTAGCTTAGCCACTCCGGAGCCCTGCAACTAACAAACTGCATGGAATTTGTTGAAACCAACTCCACCAACCAATTAAACCACCGCTAAATCGAAAATGAAACCTAATGTCAAAATTTCTGAACTTCCTTTTTAAGATATATCTGACTGGATCTAATTTTAATAAGCTTTGCCTCGAAGCTTGTCAGCCTTGTCAATGCATGTGGTGACATTGACACATAGGGAAGATGGGGACTACAATCTCTCTTCAATTACACCAACCATCACTATTTCAAAAATACAAAAAAATTAAACATTCACTCATTTGACACTCCTGCTTCAGCTGGTTTTCGCGTTAGCTAAAATTAATATGCCACCACATGTGCGCCAACGGTGCTGAATCACATTATATCATATCATAGGAATATATATATATATATATATATATATATATATATATATATATATATACTGTATATATAAATATATAAACTGCTCACAAAAAATAAAGGAACGAAGTTCCTTTGATTTTTGTGAGCAGTGTATATACTGCACTGCTGCAGTATAAAGATATATTATGTATATATATGTGTATATATATATATATCAAAAATCAAAACTTTGAATCTGAAGGTTGATGCATATAAATCACTAAAATATACCTACCAAATTTCATTGTGGTTGGTCCACAAATGGAGGAGGTATAGCAATTGGAATTCCGCAGTTAATTAATCTGATTAATTAGACCTGAGACAAAAAAAATATCAGGGTCAGGGGATCTGCGCGAAAACATGCCACAACATACCAACAAATTTTCATTCTGATCCATCCATGAATAATGGAGAAGTAGCAAGTTTAGTTAGTGTCCTCCCTAAGACCAGGAAGAACAAGAAGTATGTGATTTTTGAGACCTCCTTCTCGTCGGTCCAAAAATGAAAGAAAACACAATTTAAAGGACTTACAGTATCAATTTCATAATATGTTTGCCAATGTTTGGCCACTTCAGATTGCAGAGTTTCATTATCCTGCTGCATTTTCTTGGTGACGGAGTGATTCTGATGAGGACACCAGGACAGGCATTTTTTTTTCTATACAATGTTCTAATTAATTGTAAAATGTAACTGTAACCTGTAATGGAATGCTTGCAACAACTGTTACATCATTCCTTACTAAACATGCAGATCACCAGAGCAAAGCAGCACCAGCACAGTAACATTCATTCTATTGTTTTTCAACTGTGTGCAGTCATCTGAATATTTGAAGAAGACTGAAGGGAGGTGTGAGAAAGAAGGTGTGTGAGTATTGTGTATGTGTTAGCCAGAATGAAAGTATTGGAGTGGTTAACAAGCCCCTGTTTGAATGTTCTCCTGTTTCTTGTCAGTCCTCAGCTTTGATCTGTCTTCAGAGTGTCAGCTGGCAGCCATGTTTGTTTGCCCAGCGAGGTAGGCTACCTGTGTAATTACCTCTAACGAAGTGACTTGTTTTGATTTGGCCTGAAATCTAATCCAAAACTGGGATCAAGATGTGAAATGTGTATGAGGTTACTTGGGGATTTTGAAGTGTGAGTGTGGCTGTGGCTGTAGGTTGTTAAGTTGCCAGGGTGAAAAGGAGTTCCTTGGGTGAGGAAGTTTACATGCGAGGAAAGTACATTGGCTCAGTACGTGTCTGTATTGAAGCTATATTCATATGCATACGCTCAGTTTGCACCTTTACTACTTTGCACATCTTTTTCTCCTATATTTCTTCTGCTCGTCATTTTTGTACAAGCTGCGTGCGCTGAGAACAGGCAAAAACACACACACACAATCTTCAAATCAGTTTGAACACAAGTACAGTACACGCATACAGTCGATCTGCTCCTGTGAATCATTTAAGTATTGGCAGCAGTTCAAGAAAACCTCAAAGAAAATATTGTTGGCAGGAGGCTGCAGCACTTCAACCCTCTCTGAGGTTAGCAAGAATACAATGTGGCTCTTCTGTTTTCACCTTTCTCCCCCAGTCCCTCTCTTTTTCGATCATCTTATCCATCAGTCTACCACCAACTACTAATCCTTTTCTTTATCTCACACATGCAAGCAAATGATTGCCAGACAGATCATTTTGTATATTCATACAGTCTGCTATTAGAAACAGTTTTCAGCATTATTCTGCTTTAAATTGTCTCCAGTTGTTTTGAATCTATTGGTAAGGGTTTTTTTTATTTAATTTGATTCATTTTATTTTTTTTTACAATACAGTAACATAGGGGTCATTGTCAGGCCAGTCATTCGCATTATTTTTAGGGCACATAGCCCACTTCCCCAACCACAATCTTCATGTGACTGAGTGCCGACCATTCTGGAATTTCTTCCTCCTCTTTCCCTTGTTAGTATATTGAATTACGCTATCTCTATTTGTCACGGAATATACCGCAACATCTAAACTCTAAAACCCCTGAGATATTATTATTGGGAATTTGACTAACATTTTGGGGGGAATCTGACTATGAAGTCATACAAAACGTGTTCTGTTTTGCTCCAGTGTTTGTGTGTTTAGAGAACTTAGAGACACAATTGTGTTGCTTTGTAAAATTGTTCAATTATTTTAGGTCCGGATTACATCATTACTACATGAACATTATGCCTTCATCATTAAAGTCAATATTGAGTGTTTTCTTATTTTTGCATCCCAATATTAACAGCATTGATCTCGTATTATAGTTGAGAATGTTAAAATATTTACTGGTCTGACTTGACCTTTTATGACAATGAAACTTCATTATAATTTACTCTCTTTCCATTTCCAGTAAAAAAAAAATTGGCTGCAAAATAAGAACACTTACTTCAAACAAGATAAATAAAAACTGTTGGCGTTATAATAACCTATGTGTTTGAGTTTAATGGGATGAACTGAACAAAGTAAGGAAATGTTCCTTACACCGCCCACTGAGCATCCTCTTAGTCCGTGAAAATACATTATGCACCATGTGAATACTGTACATGAATATACAAATTCTCAAAAGTGTTACTCCATATGAGTTGGCCAACAGCAAACATTTTAAATCACTTTTTATTATTATTATTATCCTTATTATTATTATTATTTTAATCAATGTGTCCCAGGCACCCTCATCCCTCCCCCAAGCTTAATCTGTGTTGGGGGATGTATAGAGGAGGTGAAGGAAACCTGGTGGTCACTGTTTATTTGCTCTATCTTCTTTTGAGAGAGACCACAGCCATGTTGAAGAAACTGCATGAGGGCTGAGGATCCATCGCATTTTTTACTCCTCCCTCATCTTGCCGTTCATCCATAGTACCTTTTTGTATGTCTTTCCTTCACCTCAGAAAGCTTAAATCACAAGAGAAAATTTATTGCTATTAAAGCATTTACAATTCAAATGCATCAAACTCAATATTCCACTCAAGCTTATAAGTATGCCAAGTTAGCCACTCGATCTCTTCGTAACCCACTGATTCATAAATCATTGTTTAATTAAAGTCTGTTTGATGTCATGGTAATAAGCTATCTCGGAATTTCTGATGCCACTATTGGCACTCATAATATTCAACAACCTCATTATCGTTTATTTGCAAGCGAGCGGTCACAGCCTCAATGATTTCTTTCCACCCCGGGTGGTTGTTCTCCGGTCCCGACCTGACCCGGCAGATCCGTCCGCCACATTCCACCCGCACGCGCTATGATAAACATCCTAGTCCCAGATCTGCAAGGGCAGGAAGTGCAAGAGGACAGGAATTCCACTCTTTCAAATTACATTAAGGCCCTTTGCGATGATGGCCTTATAGGAAAGATAGGGCAAGCAGACAATTGGTCCTTTGTCAGGTACACATTAGAGGAAATATTTATATTGAGGGGTTTTTTTTCCCATATATGATGTAAGTCAGTTATTCAAATATATTGTTGCAAGATGTCACTATATGTGTTGGTTGCCACTATGTTACTGCAATTGCAACTCAAGAAATATAAAACATGCATTCAAATTTGATTTTTTTGTTTACTTCTTTGTTTTTTTTGTACCTGTGTTGAAAAAAAATGTTGACTTAAAGTTATGATCTTTGTCCCAACATAACCTGCAATAATTTGTTTAAAAAAAGAATAGAGAACTTTTCTCTATTTCTGAGGCATTTGGAAGAGTATTGAACATTTTTTTTCCATTATTCAAAACACTTCAGTTTAATAGTGTCTTGGTTAAATGAGTTTACCAAATGGTTATATATAACTAAAATGCAATTAAGTTGATGGTCCATTGATGGCGGTATAAATAGGGAATCTAGTTGACTCCCATTGTTATTTTGGGCTACTATAAGGTGATGCCACAAAAACAAGCTAATGTCACATTAACATTCCTCAGCGCCTCAACCAGTTCGCATTACAAACCCCTTGTTTTGTTTACACATTGTTGACAGTGTTGACACACTGTACTTTGTTGTGACGTGAGAGGAGAGAGAGAGAGAGAGAGAGAGAGAGAGAGAGAGAGAGAGAGCGAGAGCGAGAGAGAGAGAGAGAGAGAGAGAGGGTGGGGGGGCTTTCGTAGTCATTTTTAATTGCAGCAGAAGCGAAGTGAAATACAGAAAATCTGCCGCTGTCTATACCTTAATGTGATCAATGATCAATTCATTCATCTTCCATACCACTTATCTATCACAAGGGTCTTGAAGCCACAGCTGACGACGGGTCAAAGGCAAGGTACTGGTTTCCCGCAAATAATATGAACACATATAATACATACAAGTACACGAACGTTCGCGATCACAAATCACAAGACCGCTATGCCTGAGTGAGAAATCACTCACTTTTAGGAAGGCCAGAGCCCGCATCTTAGAACTGTGAGACGCAGAAAAGTGATGCTGGAGGATCAATATTATTTTTAATTATGGTTTAAAGGTGTCCTAATTGAATAGAGCACATATAATCCACATGAGTAATTTTGTTGCTTTTGGCTATAGCTTTAACCTTGGCACTGAACAATTAAGGATTGTTATAAATGCGCGTATTGTGATTTAATTGAATAAAGGATTGTCAGATGTCTATAAATAATTTTGAATGATATGCCATATATCTAAGCCAGTGCAGTTGCATAATAAATATACCACCCCTAAAATCATCACGATATCCGTTTGTCTCTAGCAGAAATAATGCAGGGTTGGTGTCTTGAACCTGCAGTCGGCGTTAATTGCGCGTTGAGAGACGGTTGGCTCTCACCGCAGTTCAGCTGCTACCGCCAAGTTGTAGAGTGCAGACTGTCTGCAGGGTGATGACACACATGCCAATGCTGCTCCACCTGCACACATGCAGTCCCATACACATCACGGAAATACACTCCACGAGAGCCCGCTGGGACCCTCATGGGTGGCCAGGGAAATTTAGCCCACAGTTTTCCATGCACTCCCCTCTAAATATGTGAACTAATTAAGTCATGTTCTGTGTCCAATTTTCCTTCTCATACTGACACATGCAGACCAGGATGTGCGAATACAGTAATTGCATGAATGCGTATTTAAATGAAGACCTGATATAATCATATTCTGCTGTTTTTCCTTTTTCTTTCTCTAGTTTTTTCTTTCCTTTTCGCTTTTCTTCGTTCGTTTTTTTTTTTTTATTTAATTCCTTTTTGTTAATATCATTGCATTTATTGTCCCCTTCATAAAATATAGTTCTTAATTTCCATTATATTCGTTTATTAGAATTTACGAATAAATATATGTGCTCAATATTTGTTATGTTTTTTTTGTGTGTGTGTGTATGCGTTTTGGGGAGAATACTGTATAGTCGAAAATGTACTCGGGCCATTATTTCAGCTAGGTTACTGACGATAACGTATAGGCTACACTGCAAAGAAATATTAAGATATTACAGAATACACAATCAAATGTAAAAATCTATTAGTTTCTTAATGTTATGATACTTTCGCATCACTGTAGTTGTTGTTTATGATGTTGTTGTTGATGAGCTTATTATCACTGTAGTTGTTGTTTATGATGTTGTTGTTGATGAGCTTATCCATTTCTACTCAAAATTTTTTTACGACTTTGGCCATGTGCACGGGGAAAAAACTCGTTTTCAAATATGACAAATCATTAACATCCACTGTCAGAAAAGTATTAATCTATAAAAAAAAAAAAATGTTTACTTTTTGTGTCGGCAGTATAATGATATAGTGATTTCTATTATTATTAGTATTATTATATTAAATTAAGTTTACAGTGTATAATTTCACCTATAGTAGTACTGCATCATGTCAAAAAAATACTGCTCTCAGATGTGCATGCTGCATATATTCTGCTCTCAATTGCAAGTGGAAGTAAAAGCTGCAAAACCGGTTTACACAATCTGTCAGAATAATACAATTATTTTCTATAGATTATCATAATGCGGTGTGTGACACAATTTCTTAAAAATATTTGCATATGTGTTTGAAGCACAGAATAAATCCTGACCATGTAGGCTACATGGTATAAAGTTAATATCACATAATAATGTAATCCACAGTAAGCGTCAAAGTGTCAAAATCGTTGTCATATTGTGTTGTTGCTTTTTTTTTTTTTTTTTTTTTTTTTTTTAACGCATATAGTCTGAAATGACTCCGTAATTAAGTAGGTGTTGTAGTAAAGTATTATTCAATTGACCGTGAAACTGGAGGCGGAACTCTCAAGTGCACAAATCACGAGGCAATACGTCGTTCGGCAGAGAACAGTGCGCGAACGCAGCCTGCGTGTGGACGTAAGAAAAAACGAGGAAAGGGTTGGGCTTACCAGTCACATCATATCACAACTAGCTGCGCCTTGGTCATAAACCAATTTGGTGAGGAAAAAAAGAGCTAAGAAGGTCCTCATGTGCGGCTACCTACAGAGCCGCAAAAGCAAGACTTCTCCGTGCATCCCTTGCTGCCGTGTCCACTCGTCACCACGGAAGCACCGGGGGACCAGCGCGTTGTTTTTGCCGCTTTTGGACTGGACCGGTTTTGTGTCGCTGGGAAATGATGGCCACTTACCAAAACACGGACGATGACGCAATGGCATTGATGATCCACGATACCAACACGCCGAAGGAGAAAGAGCGACCCAAAGAGGAGCCGGTCCAGGAAAAGGTCGCAGAAAAGCCGGATCCGACTCAGAAGCCTCCCTACTCCTATGTGGCCCTCATCGCTATGGCCATCCGAGAGAGCTCCGAGAAGCGTCTCACTCTGTCTGGCATTTACCAGTACATCATCAGTAAGTTTCCATTCTATGAGAAAAACAAAAAAGGCTGGCAGAACAGTATCCGGCACAACCTGAGCCTCAACGAGTGTTTCATCAAAGTTCCGCGGGAGGGCGGCGGGGAAAGGAAAGGCAACTTCTGGACTCTCGACCCGGCCTGTGAGGACATGTTTGAGAAGGGCAACTACCGGAGGCGCCGCCGAATGAAGCGACCGTTCAGGCCGCCGCCCACGCATTTCCAACCCGGGAAATCCTTATTCGGAGGGGACGGCTACGGCTACCTTTCCCCACCCAAGTACCTGCAGTCCAGCTTCATGAATAACTCGTGGTCGCTGGGCCAGCCGCCTACTCCGATGTCCTACACTTCCTGTCAGATGGCCGGTGGCAACGTGAGCCCGGTCAAAGCTTTGTCCGCCCCCGCCTCTTACAACCCGTACTCTCGAGTGCAGGGCATGGCGCTCCCGGCTATGGTGAACTCTTACAACGGCATGAGCCACCATCACCACCCGGCCCACTCCCACCACTCCCAGCAGTTGAGCCCGGCCACGGCCGCTCCGCCCCCGGTCTCGTCCGGCAATGGAGCCGGGCTTCAGTTCGCTTGCTCCCGCCAGCCCGCGGAGCTGTCCATGATGCACTGTTCGTACTGGGAACACGAGAGCAAACACTCGGCCTTGCACACGAGGATTGATATTTAAATGTGACAAGTGTACACATTAGAACTCTTCAAAGACATATCTTGTTGTCGTTTCCTCTGCAGAGGTTGATGTTCATGATTTTTGGAAACCGCATGTTTTGGTTGCAGCCTTGCAATGGAGAGGCCGGTGTTTAGAAACAGGAGTGCGGGTGTATACAGGGTCACCGGGCGCAACAGGTAGCGCAACATTTATAATTGGACTGCCATGTGTATTACTTTGGTGTGTCGAATTATTTTGTGTTTCCATCAAGAAAAGACCCTGGAACTATGCGTAATTTTCAACTTTACGCACGGCTTGACGAAATCCAAGCCATAAAATGTTAAATCGCTTCATAATTCAGAAACTGACTGAGCCAGGCTTTCATGGTTGTAAATCTTCAGTTTAAAAACGATTTCTCGTCACTAAGACAATTCAGGGTATTTCATGTTATGTATTATGTTGATCCCCATATATGAATTTCCAGTACCATGAAATAGGCCAGGGCCAATTTTTCCTTTTTTTTTTAATGAACGTGTATATTGTGTTATAAATCTTGGGGCCATGCTTAATTTTGATTAGCACTTTTCTATATTTTCTAGATTTGTGAATTTCTTAATAAACCTGTATTTGCTAAAATACTTCCGTGTTCATGAAGCAATGTCTTTTAAACAATGACAATCACTGTTGAGGCATGAAGAAAAATATTTACCTTTTACAAGAGTACAAAAAAAGTCCTCCAACACTTTAGATCTACATTAACAGAGCAAAATGAAATAATTTGATCATTTATTAATGATTACTTTCCATAATTCCACCTAACAAAAATAAGAATGAAATTAACTCAAATTGGTTTGAAAATATTTTAAAGCTATAATGGATGTCATAGCCTTTTACATTTCTCTTTGGTATTTAAGTGTAACGAAAAATATCAGATTTTACCCTTGAGACGTACGTCTTTTTGCCTATACGGGAGAAATCAGAGTAAGAAAAAAAACTTTATGACTTCGTATATTTTAAAACAAAAAGATGCAACTATAATTCAGCCAAATGTTGAAATGTGCATTTTAATTCTTTTTTTTTTTTTTTTTTCTTGTTTGTTTTTTAGAATAACCAACGAAAATTACATTTACGACGTTCTTGAAAATTAAATCACATTCATTCCAAAAAAATATGAAATGTTAAAACAAAAGGTACAAAATAATACTGATAATTTCTCTGAATGTAAACGCTCTCTGCAAAAGTGAGCACACGGAACAATTGAATTATTATAACGTGACATGAGCGCAGAGAACTTGATCTTATGGGAGTGTTTTTGTCTGAGTTTAATCACCCACGGGATACGTCTGATTATGTGACAGCAGAATTAACAGATATTTTGTTCAACAACTTCAAACGCAATGACGTTGTGATCATGTTTCAATAACAGGAATTTTTGTTTGGCACGTTTGCTTGAGTTCCATGCATCTTTGGCTGCGTCACAATAAATACTGTTGACTCGATTATAGTCAAGATGCAAACTTGTACACTTGGTGGTTGTTTAGGACGGTGAAAGCAGATAACTGTAGTCTTTTTTCTCGTGAAAATATGGACTCACCCTTCTGAGATCACACGCATGAGTTTGGCGTCCGCATGTTCAAAGTGAAACTCAGCAGTGTTTTCATTCTGAGGCGCAGACATACACTCAAATTCACTCTCTCCCTGCGACTGTCATATACACGCTTTTCATCCAAATGTAATATCAACACACGTACACGCACGCACACACAGACTCCCGTGTGTCTGCCCTTAAGGGAATCTTTATTAAATCTACAGTGCGTCTGGAGGAGTACAGTGTTCTCTCTGAGGTATATTTAGTCTTTACAGGTTGTTTTAGTGCTTAACCATTTGAATTTGACACGTCACAGCATAATTTATCAAAGGCATATCACACTTCAAGTGAAAGATTCAGAAAGTGCAACCGCAATATAATAAATGACAAGTAATGACAAACAAAAAAAAAAGGATGAAAATGGAAGATGTTGGATTTTGGGAAAATGAAACAAAAAGTCATAGAGGCATAATGAAGTCTATATTCGACTTTTCCCTATGGTATAAGGCAAGGCAAGGAAATTTTATTTGTACAGCAAAATTAAACACAAGGTAATCCAAACTGCGTCAAATCAAATCAAAATCAGCAAGAAACAAAAATAATAATAATAATGATTAAGAAATAGAAATACGAATAAATAAAAGGATATGAAAGTCACTTTAAAATTTGCAAGACAGTTAAAAACAAAACTGTAAACAGCACAAGTCACACATTTTACATACATGTTAGCCATTTCCATGATTTACTATTATTATTAATATTATTAATAATAATAATAATATAAGTCAGTGAATGATGCATTCAGTTTGTTATTCCAGTCTACGTGGTCGATATTGCGACCAACCTAGGGTTTTTATTAAGTATAGGAAATTATTTATTCCTTGTACATTAATTTGTAGGCAAAGGTACTATGATTATTAAAAGTGTCCTCCAAGTACTATCTCTGTAAAGTTCATTGCTCTTAACAAGTGGCTTCACATTGTTGCCTATAAGCATACATCGTATTACACAATTATACAATATTATATTGTGGAAATACAACTAGCAGCAACACTTCGGCATCCATGTGTGCAAGCGTAGCATGTTAGGTGTACGTTCTTTGCTTCCTCAAATTTATGTTTTATAAACAAGCAAGAGATAAGGGCCCGTTTGAATGGCAAATGTATTCCAAACACCCCTCTTACAACAACAAATACAAGTGTTTAAAACTTTTCGCGCGTGTGCAAAGCGCAATTACATAAACTATTCGGGCAGAGAAGGCCATCTGATGTTTCGAAAGGATATTACATGGTGCACTTTTAACAACATATCTTGGTCGCAATTGAAAACTTCAATGACGCTTTAGAAATATTTTGAGGCACAAAAAGTGTTATTAATTCACATCATATAAGCATATCTTCAGCGCTGTAATGTTTCTACATTCATTATTAGTGTATTTTTTTATTTTGAATTTGCAATGTATGTGTTTCCCAAATAATTTTGGCATCAAGTTTTAAAACGCAATTCCACTCAAAACCGCACGGATGAGTAATACCCACAATACTCGATTATATAAAATGACCCTGTCGGTGAACTCCGGTACATGGCAGGTGTGCATGTGCTCACAGAGGGGTTGACAGTTCACCCGGGAGGTCTGGAACAATGGGCCTGCATACAGGATGTCTCAGGGGCTTGGGGAGATAAGGCCATGCAGTCGAGGTTCATGGCTCCAAGTTGACACAGGCCTAGATTTGGTCCTGCAGACGTGCATGCATCACGATCTGTCTATATATCACATTAACGTTAAAGTATAACTGATCATCTACATACGCATACAAGATGTTTGAATACAACTTAGTCGGGGGAAAAAACGTTGCTTGAAAATAAATAAATAAATAAATAAATAAATAAATAAATAAATAAATAAATAAATACAACATACGTTGCACAACGCAAAACATAAACTCATTAGAGGACAAGTGACTATTTTTGGTCGTTTAAATAAACTTTTAATTGTGTTTTTTTTGGTAACTTTTTTAATAATGAATTGTTTTTGTATATATATCTATAAATTAATAAAACGTTAATTAAAACAAAATAGGATTTCAAGGAACGACGTTTTTGTTTTGTTTTGTTTTGTTTTGTTTTTTTTTTTTTTTTTTTTTTGCATAGTATGCAACTCATTGGCTGTCAGTCTTTCCCAGATAAAATGGATTGGACATCTAGGGCCACCAATGGCAGCCAATGAGCCAGTTCAATGATATAAAAGGTTACTTTTTACATATTCAAGAGCTGCACGGAATGAAATGAAGCACATATCTTGCTTTCTTGGGTTTCTTAATTGTTGTCATAGTTTTGTATTTGTAAAACATGCTGCAACTTTATTGGACAAGCATCAAGCGTTATTTTTATTTTTTATTTTTTGCATGCGCATTACATGAACAAGACGTCCTGGAAGCAGCTTTTTTTATTTCAACAAAAATACAGTCAAATATAATGTGCTTTCCTGAATTCAGCTGTTTGTACGTTGTTCATTTGCAAATACAATTTGTAACATTCAGCCATTCATTAAGATCAATGTTTCATGTATTAAGCCAATAGCTTTGCAAACAAGCAGTCAAACATTTTAAAAAGCACTGTAGCACATGACAATGACATTATGAAACAATCTAAGGTTTGTTCGCACGGTGTCCATCTGATTAGAAAGTTTGATGTGCGGAGAAACCTGTTTGTAGTGTAGCGTGTATAGGTAGGTGTGTGTTCATAGGAGTTGTGGGGGAGATAGTGATACAAATTGACCTTGTAAAATGAACATAATACAGAATTAACTATTCAGAAGACCAGAAGATACAAACGTACCCAGAAAGCTAATTTACCCATTAGCTCATTATATGGCGGAAAACACAGACAAGACTGAAAAAGCCGTTTCTGCTCTTGCACTCCTCTTTAAAAGAAACCGCTATATTTTAAGCCAAAACAACTATTGTGTTTGACGGAACAATATGTCTATAAGCTGCCATAGCAGATTCATGGCGCATAAAGCCCCCGAACTATTTTTAATATGTCCGTTTTACCCTGGAAACCCCCGTTTACAGACGTCGTGCAACCGTTTTTGTTTCAACCCAGCCATAAACGAAGGTTAATCATATCTATTATTCAAAATATGTCATTTTTAGCTTCGAATCATTAATTGATGTCTAATATTTCTTTAAAAAAAAACGACTTTAAAAAAATGATTCACTCGCATATTTTAAACTTTTAAACAAATTACGTCACGATGAAAAAAATGGTGTCTGTAAAAAAGTCACGGATATCTACCTCATAGTTATCACTTAATTATATTTTTTTGTTACTGTCGCATTTTCTCTGATATGTTAGCTGAAAAATAATTGATCCAAACAAAGTAAATTTGAAGAAAGAAAACGTTTAAAAGGGTAAATATATGAAAAAGACAATCTCGACCACTCCTTGATGTCTGCGATTTCAGCATCGCGACCCTTGTTGTATTACCATATTTCACCCATAAAACCCCCCCCAAAAAATCCAACTGTGGCCATTCACAACTGTGTCTTGACACTCAGTGATAAATGCTACAAGGAATTTTTGGATCGAAACAAGGTAAGTACGCGATAATATCTCGTTAAAGTCATAGCGTCTGTAATTCTGCTCTCGCGTGCTCTCACCTCCACATGGGCTTTTGCTGTTTATTTATTTTAATGCCCTCCAGTTCAAAATGTTTTCTTCCCCCAGAAAATTGAGATTTTAAGCTTTCCAATGATGTATCACACATGCAGATCGCACAATTTTGAAAGTTGGCCAAATTGGGCGTCTCAGAGCGGAACTTCAAGTCACCTGAGTGTTTTCCGCCACAAATAAATAGGCCTAAGTAAAACAAATTATTTTTCCCCAAAAAATAATCTGTATATGAAATGCGCTTCTCAACTGACAGCCCTCCGCTAAATTGTACATTATCGGGACAGTACAAATAATAGTTTTGTGCAAAAGTAAAAAAAGTATTAGACTTGAGCGCAAAAAATATTTTGACATCAAACATTATATTTAAATATGTTATAATACCTAGAAATGAAAAGTCTAGTCACATCGTTTTTTCTATGCCTCCTAAAATTAGCTATAGTGTGGTTTGTTTGCATGCGTCTTTTCCGCTCAGAGCGCATGAATAACCGTGATTGTATCCTTTGTTGTGCGTTAACAGATGACAGATTATAATCAACACGACAAACGAGGTCAAGTCGCTGTAGGAGCAGCGCATTTGGCCCTTCTGTTTCCTTTTGCCTCGTATGAGCGCACACTTATATACCTGCGCTCCCTCCAGTCGTGACATCTTGCATGCTCCACGGTGCACATGTCATGCCACCCAGCCGGTCAAGTCACACACAGGTTGTACATTGCTCACAGACAGTGGAATAACTGCATGCATTCTCTCCTGTTTGAGAATGAGGAGCAATCCAACATCATGTCATAGCTATTGAAAAGGAGAGTGGGGAGGAGGGGTCACCACTGTTTGCTATACATTTGCTTCAAACAGGAAAATGCCCTACAATTTGATTCGCAGAAAATCCGGCAATTGTTTGAATCAGCACGAGTATTTATGTCCATTCCCTTTTTCTTGGAGCTCAGAAGTTTCACATATACCATACTGTATTTCTGATTCCCTTAAACCATAGAGGGAGGCCTGCAGAGGCGTCACATTGATACTGTGATCTACGTGATGTTTTTACATTGCTGCTGATTGCTATCTTAATGACAAGACAAGAAGATATAGGCACATCTAATATTTCTCTATCAAGCTAAAATAATCACAATGCTTATGTTGATTTACGCTCCAAAATTATAAACCGAAAACTTTGAGTTTTAGTCTCTGCCAAAATCAAATGTGGAAACCTGTTGCATGCTCAAATGTAAGGAATTTAATATTAGTAAAACCACGTTGAGAAAACAAGTATTCTACCGTGGCAAGTAAGCAAACTAATAATATGATAAATACTCGTTTTGATTCAACTCTTGTAGACTAGATCTATATACTGTAAAATATTATTAGATATGATTAGTTGACTTAATAAATTGCAAACTTGCTGCCTTAGAACACGTATAACATTAATTAGAAGCAATTTACTTAATTATTTAAAGTTTTAAGGACTCAAATTAACCTTAATAATTGGATTACAGTAAATTGTTTGAGTTCGCATAACTCAAATTAACTTCAATGAATTAGATTACAGTGATTTATTTATTGGAGCTTCCACCACAGAAGTGACACCTTAGTTAGCTTTTGTGCTGCTCATTTATCAATGCAGATGAACTTCATTTTTTTTTTTTACCTATAATAATTCTACAATATAAACAACACATGCTAATTTAATTAACACATTTTAAAACAGCAATGACCCTATCCCCAAATAAATGAAGGGAGAACACTCAATGGATTAATTCAGGGGAATTAACCTATTTTAAAAAGCTCAACAATGCATTTAATACAAAAGAGAAATAGGTTCTTGCACAACACATTGCTGAATATTTTGTTAATGCTTGGTATGAAATGAACAATCAGCAGTGTAACCTTTTATAGCATAACCAACGCTTTTTTCAACACCTTCACTTTCTTGACATCGATTTGGTAACTAAATATTGTGGCGAGCGACATGGAGAGGAATGACAGTGAACACTTGCTGTTCTCGTGCCCCACACACCGCACGACCCCAAGAAACAACACACTTTTTTATAGGACACACATGACATAACAACAGCAATTACTACTCTCAGTCGTGGTTGCCACAACAACCCATTATCCATTGCGGCGGAACAGATAAATAACATTCTCTGCAATATATTACTCTTTTATAAACAGGCGACATGACATTTTATAAAAGAGTAAAATATTTACTGACCAAATCAATGTGAAGTAAAGAAGTGAAGGTGCTGAGGAGAGTTCTGGTTCACGGCAGTTTACCGTGGACGTGTGCGGGAATGTTTTGGTGTCAGAAAAGCGTGAAATAGACGAGGCAGATCAGCGCATGTCTGAAAGAACACCCAAAGAACGCTGGGTACAAAAAAATATTTTTTTCTAATTTGACTTGAATGAGATACATCAGTCAGGCAAGTTTTTCAGCCCGAAATTAATAGTGTTCACAACAGATTGATAAAAATAGAGTTTGGTTCACTTATCATATTTAATTAAGATGTATATAACCATTTACAGTGCTGCGACACAGTATACTGGTGCTGGTCAGTGTATAAGTTCTCACTTTTTTTTTATGCAGAACAAACAATATATTTCTTGTCTGCATGACAAGATATCTCTTGCTTTTGCTTGCTTGCTTGTGTGTCTTTATGATGGAGGAAACAAAACTGTGCGGAATATCACCTTGTAGACCATACACAGATAAAAAATAAATAAATAAATAAATAAATAAATAAATAAATAAAAGATTTTTCACCTCCTAACATTGATGTGCTGTTTAATATTTACCAGCCTGTACATGGAGCGGAAGACGACATCTTTATACTGTGAAGGGAAATGAGATAAAATGCTTCCGCTCTCTTGATTATGAGCTGCAAATTGCTTTGTCGGGATTTAAATGGCTTGTGTTTTCCCATCGTGCATTGAGTGGGTCTATTTTTAAAACCCTTTCCTCTTTTCCACCCCCTAAAAATTTCCGCAACAAGAAGCTATTAGGAGAACGGTTCTCCTGTTAACATTACAATTAATCAAGGTTGAAGCCACATTCCTATGGGCATAAGAAGGAACACCTGCCTGTCTTCTTGTTCTTAGTTATTATAGTGGTGCAAGTTCACGGTCAATCAGGCGAGGACAGAGAATTGTTGCATAACCACAACGTTGTCTTCTGTTCTGAACTCCTAATATGAGGGGGAATAAAATCCTATTTTCTATATACTATACACCTACCCACCATTCTTTTTTTTATTGGGACTTTGGTGACATTTTCTTAAATTTCTTTCTTAACTTTTTTGTATTTTGTTTTGAACAGACAATATCCATTTTCAGACATATTTCCTTACAGCAATTACACACCGCTTGGCAAAGCCCATGCGACAATTAAGCAAAGTTAGGCATTTACTTGGTTAACCTTTTAAGTTTAATGTGCTTCTTATTACACGCTTATCATGTGTAAGGCGATCGCACAAAGTGTGTTTGGACCAATGGTTAAGAAACGTTTAGATTAAATACGGAAAGGCAAAGCAATGCCTATATGCCCTTTGAACAATTTTTTTCAGGTATTCAGAAGGCTATGAGGTTGAGCTTGAGCCCGCACTTTTTCAAACACCCACCACATGACATTCTTGACTACATTGTCTCATTGTTTGAATCAGCATGATTTGATGCTGCGTTTTCATCGGCCTGTGTGTGTTCCGTACCATTACCGACAACGAACGGATATCAATAAATTCAAATAACATACTGAGAACATTCATGAAATAAACACTAAATGTGCTCCTTTCCCCCCCTTTTTTAAGTGGTTGTAATTGTGTGACACCCTTTTCTGGCCTGTACTGCCCTCTTGTGGCCAAAAAGAGACAGCACTGATAGGTACTCACGGTACTAGGTTTACGATAAGAAATGTAAATAAAATATCTATCTGAAACTCAACATAATTGAGTGATATGGTTGTGGTTTCTTTTTTTGTTTGTTTGTTTGTTTTTGTTTTTGTTTACCATGTGTATTATTTATGGAGCTTCAAAATCTCAATCATCCCCACAAAACAGATGGTAGAAAAATAAACCTAAATTAAAGAAAATAAATAAAATCCAATGTAAATTGAGCTATCTGGTAGTGATTTTCTGGGCTTTTTGTAGTAGCTGGAAATTTTCTCTTTGTTCTGCAAAGTTTATTTTAATGGTGAGTTAGTAGTGCGCATTTTGTTTATATATATATATATATATATATATATATATATATATATATATATATATATATATATATATATATATATATATATATATATATATATATATATATATATATATATATATATATATATATTAGGGCTGTCAAAATTATCGCGTTAACGGGCGGTAATTAATTTTTTAAATTAATCACGTTAAAATATTTGACGCAATTAACGCACATGCCCCCCTCAGATTAAAATGACAGCAGTGTAATGTCCGCTTGTTACTTTTTTGTTGTTTGGCGCCCTCTGCTGGCGCTTGGGTCCAAATGATTTTATGGGTTTGGGGAGTATGGTGTAATGACATCAACAATGGCGAGCTACTAGTTTATTTTTTGATTGAAAATTTTTCAAATTTTTATAAAAATTTGAAAAAAAATATATATACATATATATATATATATATAATGCAATTAATCGCAATTCAAACCATCTATAAAATATGCCATATTTTTCTGTAAATTATATATATATTCTGTAAAATAAATTTTTGGAATGGAAAGATAAGACACAAGATGGATATATACATTCAACATATGGTACATGAGGACTGTAGTGGGCATTTCACTCTACTGTCATTTAAATCTGTCTATGCTGTCCTCACTCCGAAGCGTCTACTTTTTCCAAAGCTAGACAGCTAGTGAACGACGCCTTAATAATCAGACTTCTTCCTTTTTCATCTGATTTATTAATAAAATGGCCTTAAACCATTGTCCTCTTTATACCGTCATAAAACTACAAAAAAAAAGTACACAAGCATTGCATTAGCAACAACGTTAGCTCAGCATGCTGTACAGGTTCACTAAACATAAACAAAAAGCGTCTCATACAAAAAATATAACATTTCGCTTACTAACATAATATGTACATTCTTTACAACAACCACACTTACGGACAAATCTTGTCCAAGGATCATATAAGCACAACATTACAACGTAGGCGTCAGCCCGAGACGTCGTGCAGCCATATTGAACTGGCAAGAAAACAATAAAACCATGTCGCAAAGCAACCACAAGAGTTCGCTGTTAGACAGCACAATATGCCTTGCTGTAAAACTTACCAAAAGGCAGAATACTGTCTGAGCGGGACATGTGCGTTAATTGCGTCAAATATTTTAACGTGATTAATTTTAAAAATTAATTACCGCCCGTTAACGCGATAATTTTGACAGGCCTAATATAAATATATATATATATGTAAATGGCGGGGAAACACTCAGGTGACTTGACGTTCCGCTCTGAGACCCCCAAATTTCAAAATTGTCCTATATGCAGAGGCTTCGCGTCCCATTAGCCAAACCAGGCAATTGCCTAGGGCCCCCAGCCAGCAGGGGCCCCCACAGGGCCAACAGATTTAGCACACGCAGCTTTACAAGTGCGACAGTGCCAGTGAAAGCCTTGTGTCTGAGTTCCCTGAAGGTGCCCCTTCACTCGCTCCACAATACCCCCCCCCCTCACGTGACTCAGAGTGAGAGTGGCTTTTTTTTAATTAGCGTTCATCCAAAATGAAGAGAAGTTATCCTTTTGTAAGCGACAAAAGAAAGGAAAAAAAGCAGAAGAGGAGAAAAGGAAGCAAGACAGCAGTGAGTGTACTATGTTATTGTAGTTTTATGTCCTAATTCGGTAGAAACCGGGCTCTTTGAGTGTCCTAAAAAGCGCTCTATGAGGCCGAGGCGTTATTATACTTTTATTAAATATGCTAATGCTCCAAGTCCAACTGTCCCCCTTACTTGCACATGCTCGAAGGGCCCCATGTTGCTTGTTGCCTGGAGCCCCTGGAGACCCTTGCTAAATATATATGCCTATATGCATATGTAATACATCATTGGAAAGCTTAAAATCTCAATTTTCTGGAGGAAGAAAAAATGCATTTGTAATACATCATTGGAATGCTTAAAATCTCTATTTTCTGGAGCAGGGGTCTCCAGACCAGTCCTTGAGGGCCGCTGTGGGTCCTGGTTTTTGTTCATACCGATCAAGCACAGACCTTTTAACCAATGTGGTTTCTACTAAATCAAGCAGAACCTGACTGCAATCAACTGAATAGACTTATTGGTGAAAAGTTTTGGTCCTGTTTAGTTGGAGAGAAATCCTGCACCCACTGCGGCCCTATGTGGAATAGTTTGGAGACCACTGTTCTGGAGGAAGAACATTTTTTAACAGAAGGGCATTTAAAACAAAACAAAAAATAAACAGCATAACCCTAACTGGAGGTGAGAGCATGAAAGCCCATGATTAAATACACCATGATTTTAACGAGTTTTTTCGCGTACTTACCTCTTTTCGATCCAAAAACTCCATGTAGCATGTATCACCGAGTGTCAAGACACAGCTCTGAATGGCCACAGGTGGATTTGGAGGGGATTTTATGGGTGAGACATGGTCGTATAACAAAGGTTGCGATGCAGAAATCACAGACATAAAGGAGTGGTCGAGATTTTCTTTTTCATATATTTACCCTTTCAAACGTTTTTTCTTTGTTTGGATCGATTGTTTATCATCTAAAATTTTGGGGAAAATGCGATGGTAACAAAAAAATACAATTAAGTGAGTTATGAGGCAGATATCGGTGCACACAGACACTACATTACAGACACTATTTTTTTCATTGTGACGTAATCTGTCTAAAAGTTTAAAATATGAGAGTGAATAGATTTTAAAGTTTTTCTTTTTTTTTTTTAAACTAAATATTAGATACAAATTACTCATTCTAAGCTAAAAATTACACACATTTCAATAAATATATCTATTTACCTTCTTTTTATGGCTTGGTTTAAACAAAAGTGGTTGCGCGACAAATGTAGACGGGGGTCTCCAGGGTAAAACGTACAAATTAAAAACAGTTTGGGGGCTTAATGCGCCATGAAGCTGCTATGGCAGCATATAGGCATATTGTTATATCAAACACAACAGTTCTTTTGGCTTAAAATACAGCAGTTTATTTTAAAGTGGGGTGCAAGAGCAGAAACTGCTTTTTCTGCCTTGTCTGTGTTTTCTGCCTTATAATGAGCTAATGGGTAATATATATATAGGGTTCTGCGCAGGATCTTAGCTGTCCCTAGGATTGCGCTCATCTGAACGGAAACGTCAGTCGTTGTTCCTGGTGTCTGTTGGAGCAATGCATCCAGCTTGGGGGTTACTGCCCCTAGTGTCCCGATCACGACTGGCACCACTGTTGCCTTCACTCCCCACATTTTCTCCAGTTCTTCCTTCATATTTCCCCAACTTTTCGTGTTTTTTTATCCTGATGTTGCTACCACTCGGGATTGCTACATCTAACACTACTGCTGTCTTCTGATGTTTATCCACCAACACTATGTCAGGCTGGTTGGCCATCACCAGTTTGTCTGTCTGGATCTGGAAGTCCCACAGGATCTTGGCTCGGTTGTTCTTGGCCACCTTTGGAGGTGCTGCCCACCTTGACTCTGGGGTCTCCAGTCCGTACTTGGCACAGATGTTCCTGTACACTATGCCTGCTACCTTATGTCGTTCCATGTATGCCTTGCCTGCCAGCATCTTACACCCTGCTGTGATGTGCTGGACTGTCTCAGGGGCCTCTTTGCTAGCCAGCACCTGGGGTCCTGTCTGGTGTGATAGACCCCGGCATCTATTGATCTTGTATATATATATATATATATATATACATATATATATATATATATACACATATACATATATATATATATATATATATATATATATATATATATATATATATATATATATATATATATATACACATATACATATCTATCTATTGATCTTGTATATATATATATATATATATATATATATATATATATATATATATATATATATATACACATATACATATATATATACACATATACATATATATATATATATATATATATATATATATATACACATATACATATATATATATACACATATACATATATATATATATATACACATATACATATATATATATATACACACATATACATACATATACATATATATATATATATATATATATATATATATATATATATACACATATACATATATATATATATATATATATATATATATATATATATGTATGGCGGAAAACACTCAGGTGATTTGAAGTTCCGCTCTGAGACAACCAATTTATCATTGGAAAGCTTAAAATCTCAATTTTCTGGGGGTATAAAAATTTTGAACAGGAGGGCATGTTTTGAAAAAAAAAAGTTTTTTAAACAACAAAACCCCATCTGGAGGCGAAAGCACGTGAGAGCAGAATTACCGACGCCATGACTTTAACAAGATATTATCGAGTGCTTACCTTGTTTTGATCCAAAAACTCCATGTAGCATGTATCACTGAGTGTCAAGACACAGCTGTGAATGGCCACAGCTGGATTTTTGGGGGATTTTATGGGTGAAACATGGTCATTTATCATGGGTCACGATGCAGAAATCGCAGACATCAAGGAGTGGTTGAGAGTTTCTTTTTCATATATTTACCCTTTTAAACTTTTTTTTTCATTTTTTTTTTTTTGTTTGGTTCGATTATTTATCATCTAAATATCGGAGAAAATGCGACAGTAACAAAAAAAATACAATTAAGCGATACTTATGAGGTAGATATCCGAGACTTTTTTACAGATGCCATTTTTTTCATTGTGATGTAATTTGTTTAAAAGTTTAAAATATGCGAGTGAATAATTTTTTTAATTCGTTTTTTTTTTTTAAAACGAAATATGAGACATCAATTAATGATTATAAGCCAAAAACGGCAGACATTTTGAATAATAAATATAATTAATTACCGTTGTTTCACGGCTGGATTGAAGCAAAAGCGGTTGCGCGATGTCTGTAAACGGGGGTTTTCAGGGTAAAACGGACAAATTAAAAATAGTTCGGGGGCTTCATGCGCCATGAATCTGCTATGGCAGCATATAGACATGTTGTTCTATCAAACACAAGAGTTGTTTTGGCTTTAAATACAGCAGTTTCTTTTAAAGAGGAGTGCAAGAGCAGAAACTGCTTTTTCAATCTTGTCTGTGTTTTCCGCCATATACATATATATATATATACTTTGTGTATGTGTATATATATATATATGTGTGTATATATATATGTGTGTATATGTATTGAAGGTAAAGTAATTTCAAAATAAGAGAAAACAGTGTTTTACCATGCATAATTTTAATCAACAGTCAAATGTAATGGCAGAGGCATTCCTACAAGTGTCAGGAAATGACATAACAGATGTGTGTTTTATTGAGGAGAGGAGTGTTGAAGTATAAAAGAGTAAGGTGTAAAATCTGGGATTTACTTACTCCGTTAAATACGATTTAAAATCTGGGATTTGCGTATTCAACGTAATTGTGTGGACTAGTGCGTTATAAAATCTCTGGGAGTTACGTACTAATAACGAGGTATAAAATCTGGGATTTACTCGTTAATAGGTAGTGAGGTATAAAATCTGGGATTTACTCACTCCACCGTAAGGTTTAAAATCTGGGATTTACTTACGGCCATTTCGATCTTCGTCGTGTCAAATAAATTATCGCAGGTGTTTGACTTTGTCCACCACCCTAAAATAAACGAATTCGTGCGTAAAACAGAGTGACTGTTGTGAGTGTGACTGAGAAAAGCGATACGATCTGGTCAGTTTGGTTGTCGGGACGCACATGAGTGGATTAAACAAATGGCGGGAAAGTCGAATGAGAGGGTTATCGGGTCGGAAGAAAGAGTGGAAAGAAGCAAGGTTTGGAGTGAAATTACGGATCATTACGCAAGGTTGGAATTACAGGTTTTGAGTGGCATTGATAAGCGGAAGATGAAGAAGGAAAAAGAGAAGCATAGAAAGGCATTTATGGATGGAGAAAATGCTCAAGAAGGATTTGAGGAAGTGTAGCGAAGGAGCAACAGTGCAGAATGAAGAGGCAGCCATGTTGAGAGAAGTGATGGGGGAGGAGCAGAGAGGAGCGAGAGGCAGGCATAGAGAAGAGGGCAGCACAGACGAGGAGACAAGCACAGACGGGGAGGAGGAAGATGTGGTAAGAGAGGAAAAGAGTATGTTGCGGGCAATTAGAAAAGACAAGCAGGAGAGAGAAAAGGCAGGAAGGAAGTATGAAACCCGAAGCACAAGTAAGATGCTACTACAAGCACAGAGCGACAAGCACATTATGGCACCACTGATTACGTCACCTCTCGGTATAAGGCAATATGAACCACTGCCACTAAGAGATGTGGCTGCTCTGGTGGAGAAACTCCCTCCGCTGCACAAAGGAGGCCGAGCCTGGGTGACCAAGTTTTTGGCGGCCATGTCAGGGCAAGGGGTTGCTCTGGGAGACTTGCGGCAGGCAATGTTGGGTTCGTGTTCCCTGATTCAATTACAGAATATTGAAAGAGCGGCGGGAACACAGCAGATGGGAAGAGAGACTCCTTTAGCGGGCATGGCGGATGGCTTGTTCCGGGAAATAAAAGCAGCGTTTCCTTCACCGATAGATATTATGCCGACTACATTCAATTATCGGAAGGAAGCACCCCCAGAGCAATATTATGCAGAGGCATTAGAATCATGGATAAGTATAACAGGTAAACATCCGGCGAATACACCGGAATCTGAAATGATGTTCCGAACCGCAATTATGAATGGTTTGCCCACTGAAGTAAAGGTAACCTTAAACACAGACCCAGATGTTCTTGTTTGCGATGAGGCACGCTTTAAGAGGCACTTGATCCATCATTGTCGCATTTATGTTGATAAGGTAAATAAAGACAAAAAGGAGACAGACGTTCTAGCCCAGAACCTTGTAAAGCTACAACTAGCAAAGTTGCACGGGGAAGCCAAACAAGAAAAAGTAAAGCAAAAGCAAATGTTCCAGGCTCCGCTGGGGGATGGTCGTGGTCGAGGCCAGACGAGAGGTGGATACAGAGGTCGAGGACGCGGTGCCCCGCAAGGCCAATTTAGGAATCCCCAGTTTAGATCTTCCCAGTATAGGACGAGTTTTCCCCCAGGTACGTGCTTTAATTGTGGATCTCCAGACCACTGGGCAAGGGATTGCCACGGGAACCCACCACCTCCAGGGGCGGCACAACGACAACCAGTGGTGGGGCAGCAGCCCCCCATGGGGCCACCCCAACAGTTCCGCCCCTGGCCACAGCCTGCCACGCAGGGTCAATTCTCTCAGGTTGACCCCTGGTATGGCAGCAGCGAATAGGGAGGCCTGGGAAGCTCGGGAAGCATGGCACAGGCAGAGCCAATGCTTCAGCTTACAGTGGCAGGGACACCAGTCCAGATGCTTGTGGACACAGGAGCAACACATTCTTCACTCAACCTGCCACTGCCGAGTACAGCAATATCTAAGCGAGTTACAACTTTGGTCGGCTTCTCGGGATCCTCTCAGTCTCTGCCTTTTACCCGTCCTCTCAGGACGGAAATCCCGCAAACGGGACAGAAGTTTTTTCATTCATATGTACATGCAACGAATACACCTGTCAACTTAATGGGAAGAGATATGCTCTCCGCATTAAGGGCCCAAATTTTGTGCGGCGACAAGGGACTCACGGTCACGTTCCCTGGTGGTCAGGTTATGAACTGCACACAGCCTGTAATGACAAAAGGACAGTGGCTGATGGCGCCACTACCTGCAGTTCCAGAAACAGCACGAATTTATTGGGCCCAGTTACAACCAGAAACACCGTTTGGGGGTGGCATCTACTCCACCTACCTCCTGTGGAAACCTTGGATCCAGGCTTTAGCCCCATACCACCCTCCAGTGGATCCTTTGCATTGCACCCTGTATTATGACAGAAATTCAGATGATGTGTACAGGGACGCATTTGAAGAAATAGAGGGGGATGTTTGGCCCATAGCTTCCCCCTGCATCTACATAGGCAAAGAAGGAGTAGCTGCATATGTCCAGTTGACCCCAGAACAGGAAGTTTGGTTCAAAATGGGGGAAGAAGGTAGCCCTCATGTTTCACTTGCTGTGTCGCCGGGCCATGAGCCACGCCAATTGGGGCCCATGGTACGGCGCCTTAAGCAACGAGGGGACTGGACACTGACCAATACCCCAGATGTCTGGTTTTCACCGTCAGACAAAAGCTATCGCATTATGGCAAAAATGGCAGATCACGCTGTTTTAGAACTAGTCTTTTTGGACCGGTACCATGGACGTGAACAGTCGGACCATGAGTTATCTCAAGAAATGCTGGATCAATTGCCTCAGAGCTTATGGTCGCAAAGTCCATTTGATGTCGGGTTTTGCCACACGGTGGAACCAGTTCAGTTGCAAATAGATAACACGGTTCCGATATACCGCCCACAATATCGTTGGCCCCAGGAGGCAGATAAGGGAATGGAGGATACAGTGGCAGGACTATGGGATGTGGGGGTCTTGGAACCATCCACCTCAAAGTGGAATACTCCTTTGCGGCCAGTGCAGAAGGCCGACGGTTTGACCTGGCGGATGGCCCATGATTTGAGGCCTGTCAATGACATCACACTTACGCCAGTGCTGCCAGTTCCTGATCCTCACCGCATCCTATCCTCCATAGGTCCACTTAAAGTGTGGTATACGGTCATTGATCTGGCGAATGCCTATTTTTGTCTGCCTCTGGCGGAGAATGTACGATACGCGTTTGCATTTACTTATAGGGGCGTGAAATTACAATATACAAGGTTGCCGCAAGGCTTCAAGAACTCCCCTGGAATTTTCAACCAAGTCCTGAAAGAGCTGCTGGCCCCATGCAAATTGCCAGATGGATCGGTCCTCCTGCAGTATGTGGATGATCTCCTCATTGCAGCAGAAACATCTCAACAATGTCTTGAGGCCACACGTGCCGTACTGGTGACACTGGCAGACTTGGGCTTCAAAGTGTCACGTAAGAAGTTACAGTGTTGTAGGCGATCGGTTATCTTCTTGGGACGGGTCATCACCCCAGCAGGATTGGCCATGTCCCCAGAACACCGCAGCACCATTTTGCGGCATCCTCGTCCGAACACTGTTCAGGAAATGTTGTCATTTCTGGGTTTATGTGGGTACAGCAGAGCCTACATTCCTTGTTACGCCGACAAAACAGCAGGATTGCGGGCCTTGATCAAAACCCAGGGAGTCCGCAACCTCAAGGCGAAATTACAATGGACCCCAGAAGAAGATGCAACTTTTGTGCGGTTGGTCCAGGAATTGGCATCTGCTGCTGCCCTAGCAACCCCAGACTTCACAAAGCCATTTCATCTAGATGTTGCAAACACAGCACACACAGTCAACGCAGCGTTGTATCAAAAACAAGGTTCCAATCGTTTAGTACTCATGTACTGCAGTGTCCCACTTGATAGTGTCGAGAAGAAGCAGGCTGATTGTGTCAGGTACGCGGCAGGGTTAGCGAAAGTGTTGCAAAAGACAGCTCATGTAGTAATGGGATACCCAATACAGGTGCTGACAGATCATGCCGTTTCAGCTTTTGTGGCCTCTGCAGCCTTCACCCTAACACCGCTCAGGCAAACCAGGTTACTGCGGATATTGACGGCTCCAAATATCACCTACGTTCACAATGGAGTCAATATGGCAAACCACTTGGTCCAGGGGGCGCATGAGTGTGCCCTTAGGGTCCAGGTGGATCAAAGGGTGAGACAGGACCTCTATGCAGAACCACTGGAAGGAGGACGGACGTTCTTCACGGATGGTTGCTGTTGGAGGGCTAAGGATGGAAGTTTACATGCGGGAGCAGCGGTAGTTGAACTCATCGATGGAACATTCACCCCTCTAATTGCACAACAGGTGAGTGTCAAGCCATCGGCTCAAGCAGCCGAGGTGTTGGCACTGGTCCTGGCTCTAGAGGCGGGGGCTAACGAAAGAGTGACAATTTACACTGATTCGGCATATGCAGCTTCGGCTGCATTAATTGATCTCAGAGGCTGGCTACAGAGTGGCTGGCTGACGGCAAAAGGTAAAGAAATTGCCCACAAACACCTCATGGAGCGCTTATATTTGGCCATTAAGGGCCCCCATGAGGTGGCAATTGTTAAAGTACCTGGTCATTCCAAGGCAAACACACTGATTGCCAAAGGAAATGATCAGGCAGATGTGCTCGCGAAACAAGCCGCAGGGTACACTCCGCAGGGGGAGATGATGTTGGCATCTCCCTCTGTGGTGTGGGATGGTGAAGCCCCTGGTCTCCCTGTGACCCCAACAGTCACAGTGGAAGACATCATGGAGGCACAAGGTAAGTCATCACCGGAACAAAAGTCTGTATGGATGGCTGCTAAAGCGGTGCGGAGATATGATGGCCTTTGGGTCGGCCCCAAAAGTCAGCCAGTGCTCCCAGAAGGTAACCTAATGACCTCAGCGTTGCAGGAGGCCCACACTCCCGCTCATGTGGGGCCTCAGGCAATGCTCCCTAAATTGCGTCAGTGGTGGCATCCGAGGTTGCAGGAGGTGGTGTGGCAATTTGTGGCGACCTGTGACATTTGCCAGACATTTAACGCCCGGCCCACCTTAAAACCAGCTCCCGGTGTTTATACTCCGGTGGCCTGGCCAGGGGCGGAGATAGTGATAGACTACACAGACATGAATCACAGAATAAATGGTAAACGCTTTTTGTTAATCATCATTGACTCATTCTCCAGATGGCCTGAGGCCTACCCATGTGCCAGGGAAGACACCGCGTCAGTCGTCAAAGCCCTAGTCAATCATTACATTCCAACACATGGATTTCCGGCTCTGGTAAGGTCGGACAATGGAACACACTTTAACAATAAGGCCCTAGCCAAAGTTGAGGCCCTCCTAGGGCTGAAACATCGGTTCGGCTGTGTCTACCACCCCCAGAGTCAAGGTAAGGTAGAAAGGTTCAACAGAACTTTGAAAGAGAAACTTGCCAAAATTATGGCGCAAACACACATGACGTGGTTACAAGCTCTTCCCTTGGCCTTATTGGTAGTCAGACAATCAGTTCATAAAGTCACAGGGTTTGCTCCATTTGAGCTTTTAACAGGTCGCCTGATGCCGGGTCCCTCCTCGACTCTTATGCCACCCACTGAATTGCCGACGCCAGATTTGTCGTATGCGTCATATTGGAAATATCTTCACTCCCTTGTGTCCAGTGTCTCTGCGCAGGTTGTTGAGAAGAACACGCCGGACGAGGCCTCACCAGCACTGGAGGAGGTGGTCACACCGTATGTCTACCTCCGCGTTCTCTCCAGAAAGTGGTCTGAGCCACGGTGGTGCGGCCCATTTAAGGTTCTTGCCAGAACCTCCCACGCGTTGCAGCTGGACTCAAAAGGTCGTAAGTGGTTTCATTATTCGCAAGTGAGACCAGCACAAACCCCACATCATGGTGAATTGCCAAGTTGCCAGCCCGGATGGGCTGGACAAGAGAGGGAGGATAGACATGATGCAGCCGCCGTGGAAGGAAACCAATAGGATGCTGCCCCAAAGTGACATTGGGACCTGGATTAACAGATGGAAGACGTGGCAGACAATGTCAAGAGTTGATCGAATATGTTGTGTGGTTGCTTACACTGTCACTGTCGCACTAACAATAGGTGTCGTCTGTTTTCTTGGGTGGGGCTGGAGACACCGTCCCACCATGGCTTTTAATCCCAATGGCGAACGAATGGAAGGAGTGATTGAGGAATGATGTATGGTCCAGTATGCGTGCAATGGAACGGTGATGTATGAAGCTCAGCGAGGCACAGGTGACATTTTGACACAGACACAGGTGTTCATGTTGCAAGCAAATTGTACAGACTCACACAAAGTAATGGCATTGGTAAAATTATTAGATGTCTCGGAGGAATGGGAAGACTTAAGGGCTAAAGTGGAGACATATCAGCACAAGAATTGGTTAAAATCACACACACCACATAGAAAGAGAAGAAGTACAGCCATGAATTCGGTACCTCAACAGCCACAACACCTACCATGGTTATTACGATGGGCGTATAATTTCTCCTTACAGGTTACGATTGCTCGAAACACATCAACCTCGTTACAGATACCTATTGCAGCCTTAAATGGTTTCCAACCTACAGCAACCGCATTCTCAGGTGTATATGAGGTGAATGGCAGCAAATACCTGGAAAACTGGTGGTACATGACAGGTAACGTAGTAGATATAAGTTGGGAGACACTGATTACAACACAGGCAGGGGACTATTGGGGGCCACAGTCGACCGACGTATACCGTTATTATGCTAATAAAATTGTGCTAACTAAAAACAGTAACATATTGACAGTAACCGTTGTGCCAATTGATCCCTCCAAAACAGATTGGGACAGACTGGTCCAGGGAGTTAATATACGAGGGTTACAGCGTAATAAAAGACAAATAGTTTCTCCAAAAAGCATGTGGGAATGGCTGAAAGAAGGA